>NW_027536464.1:2370422-2384439 GCF_008692635.1 Crocuta crocuta
ACGTTGGGTACATTTCTTCTGCCACTTCCTCTACATGCTACTCTGTGTGTATAGTCTGCTCCTGGCCTCTAGGGACTGAGAGTCCAGGAAAGTGTCTTTCTGCACAGTTCCTGCCAAGAAGAGAGTGCTGCTTAATAAAGAGCTGACAGGAACATAGTGGTGATGGAGATAGATAAAGACAACTATGCCGGGGGGAGAGACCTGAGCAGGAGAGCAGGGAGGTTGAACTGAATCAGGCAATACAGAGGCAAAAAGTCAGCTAAACAGACACACTGAATATGAACACTGATCTGAACTGGATCCCTGATGTCAGGCACAAAAACTCCTAGGGGGTTACTGTGTGGTCACAGCACAGCCTTACTTAGAGCATCTGATTTTTTTAAGGATGTAGTAAGAGAAAGTAGTAGGAAAGGCAGCAGTGTGATCTTGGGGTCCCACTCCAGGTCTCTGAGCCATATTGACAGCATTGACAGAATAGAGCTATATAGGGCTCCTATTTAATGAACAGCTATGTTTCTAAAACTTTAACACAGCATGGCTGCTACTTATGATAAGTGTTCAAGTTGAGTATTTTATTCCTGTTTTTAAACAATGAAAGCAAAGTCTAGGGAGGTTAAGTAACTTGCCCAAGATCACTCAGCTGGGTAGGGCCCAAAGTGGGATTTAAATTCATGTCTTTCTGACTTCAAAGCTTGTGTTTCTCTCATCATTCAGCAATAGAACAAGAAAAGGTCTGCTCCTGGCCAAGTGGACTCAAGCCAGGACAATGATTACTATGATTACTAGAATAAGAGTCATCACTATTTGCCATTACAAAATCTGAAAAGGAGATGGGATGGGATGGAGGGGGTCTCAGGACAGCATCCATGTCCCTTTTGCCTGGCATCTTAACTTCTTTTTTAAAAATTTTTTAATGTTTTATTATTGAGAGACAGAGAGAGACAGAGTATGAGTATGGGAGGGGCAGAGAGAGGGGGAGACACAGAATCTGAAGGAGGCTCCAGGCTCTGGGCTGTCAGCACAGAGTCTGATGCGGGGCTCGAACTCAAACCGTGAGATCATGACCTGAGCCGAAGTCAGACACTTATCCTTCTGAGCCACCCAGGGGCCTCAACTTCTCTATAGACACATACATATATGTGCGTATATAAACACACACACACACACACACACACACACACACACACACAATATACCTTCAACCATGCATACACTAGGGACCAAAGGTAGCACTGTAAGTCTAAAATGAACATATGCCAGGAAAGAGACCAAGGGATCAACAAATATTTAACCCCTACTGCATGCAGAGTCATTCTGGCCACTAGGGTGGCTATGAGAGGCTTCTTCTGCAGAAACGGATGCTAATTATCTTCAACCACATCCAAAGCAACCATTCCATAAATAAGGAAACAAATTTGATCTGTCCACCTCAATATCTCTGAGCAGGAACCTGGCAAAATCCTCATGAGAGCAATGAGCTGGGTCCAAGACTGGGACCTGTGTGTCCCCCTTGATGGCTTGTATCGTGGAGTTAGACAGAGCCTATATTTGCAGATCCTCTCTTTCTCTGACAGTTTGCATCTACCTGGAACTCAAAATGTAGCTAATTCAATTTTGCCTATTTTGTTATGAGGCAGCCAGTCCCATGTGCACCCCATTTTTACTTTTAACATACACAGAGGGAGGTATCAAATGTGTACTATATGCAATATACACACTTAGACTGCATCTTACATGTGATACACTCAATAGGGGGATGGTGTGCTGCTCAGGCCACACAGTATTCACTTGCCAGCTTCTTTACATCTGGGCTCACTTCCAACTTGGCTTCCTTCCCAGCAAACAAGAAGCAGCTCGCTCATTCCCACACTCCTTCGAGTAGCCCCCCCCCTCGAACCAGCTCCCCCTCCCCCAACTCACAGGCCACAGCTGGGCTTCTCCAACATACCAGCTGGAAAAGAGGAGGGCCGTGGTTGGGGGGTGGGGAGGAGAGAGAGAAAGAGAGTCCCAGTATCTGGCCTTTCTCCTCCCACACTCTTTAGAAATCCATATTTTACTCCTGCCCTACCAGCTTTATCAAGTACTTTTCTGGGGGTGGGGAGGCTCAGATAGAAGCCACACCAAATAAATTAGCCAACCCAACACAAGCAGATGCAGGCTGGCAAGTGAGGAAGGATGACTCTAAAGTGAGCATCAGGTAGAGGATCTACAGACAACTGAGGTGAGAATCAGTCCACACCTGTCAGGACACCAGGTACCTCCCTTCTTCCAATCCCTAATTCTGCCTGTGAAGGTGAGACAGGTGCACTCAGTGCTTTATTCCCATGCATGTGTGTGCATGTATGTGCGTGTAAAAAAAATAGATAGCTAAATCTGGAAAGCAGCCAGGGATGTGATGGTGGAAGTTGAACATCCTTAGATCATCTCCTAGTAAAGAATGAGAGCGCACTGGTGAGAACCCTGAGTGAGGAAAGGGTCCTTGGAGCTTTCAGTTTAAACAGGACCAGGACTGGCTAAAGTAGGAATAGAAAAACTACCATGGAGGGGCGCCTGGGTGGCTTAGTCGGTTAAGCGTCCGACTTTCGCTTAGGTCATGATCTCGCTGTTCGTGGGTTCGAGCCCCGTGTAGGGCTCTGTGCTGGCTGCCAGCTCAGAGCCTGGAGCCTGTTTCAGTCTGTGACTCCCTCTCTCTCTGACCCTCCCCTGCTCACGCTGTCTCTCTCTCTCTCTCCTAGAAATAAATAAATTTAAAANCAAATGTTTCAGAACTATTACAAAGTGTACATCCCAGATCTGTGGCATGTAAACGCCAGTCACATACACCTTTTAACATATGCATGTACCATCTATCCTATCATTTATTTTATGAGTAACATTTTTCTCTGTCTTACATTTTTCCTTCAATAAATTTATTTCCAAAGGAGACTTCTGTCACTACCATAAATAAAAAACTGATGTCATTTACCAAAGAAGGAATAGACAAGCTGTCTAATAATATACGATATAATATTATTCAATCCTAAAAAGAAAAAAATGCACTATCGAGATACAAAAATACATGGAGGAACTGTAAATACATATTACTACCCCCAGTCAGAAAAGGCTACACACTGTATGACTCCAGCTATATGATATTCTGGAAGAGACCAGGCTGTATTGTCAGGAGTCTGGGGCTGGGGGCAAAAGTTTGAATGGGTGGAGCAGGGGATTTTTATGTCAGTAAAACTATAATGATACCATATATGGTAGATACATGCCACTATCCATTTGTCAAAACCCTTCAAACCCATAACACCAAGAGTGAAGCCCAATGTAAACTAAGGACTTGAGTGATAATGATGTGTTAGTGTTGGTTCATCCATTATAGCGAATCACCACTCTAATGCAGGATGAGGTTAGGTTGGGGGGTTCACAAGGAAGGAGTACATGAGAACTCTGTACTTTCAGCCCGGTTTTGCTTCGAACCTAAAACTGCTTTAAAAAATAGTCGATTAATAGGGGCGCCTGGGTGGCTCAGTCAGTTAAGCATCTGACTTCGGCTCAGGTCATGATCACATGGTTTGTGGGTTCAAGCCCCACGTCGGGCTCTGTGCTGATGGCTAGCTCAGAGCCTGGAGCCTGTCTTCAGATTCTGTATCTCCCTCTCTCTGACCCTCCCCTGCTCATGCGGTGTCTCTCTCTCTCAGAAATAAATTTAAAAAATAAAATAAAAAAATAAAAAATAGCTGATTAATAAAAAAACAGAATAGATGCACACAACTGCAAACAAAACAAGACTAACAAATTCTAGCCAGATATTACTGTATGTCCGCGTACTCTAATGCTGATGCCTTCTCTTTGTTTACAGAGAAGACTGACAAGTGTTTAAAAGGTATTAAAGACATATTATCACTCCAGTGAGATTTTCCCCTAGACATAATCATAAGGCATGAAAACAAACGGAAAAGAGAACAACGTTCTCACTTGATGACCAACATTATCTAACATCGTGTCTGTCGGGGGTATCCACCTCATCCCAGGCTTCTAGAAACACTAGTCTAGGAATGACCGTGAAGACAAACACCGTTCTGTCACACGTTGGGTAAGCATTTCTTCTGCCACTTCCTCTACATGCTACTCTGTGTGTATAGTCTGCTCCTGGCCTCTAGGGACTGAGAGTCCAGGAAAGTGTCTTTCTGCACAGTTCCTGCCAAGAAGAGAGTGCTGCTTAATAAAGATCTGACAGGAACATAGTGGTGATGGAGATAGATAAAGACAACTATGCCGGGGGGAGAGACCTGAGCAGGAGAGCAGGGAGGTTGAACTGAATCAGGCAATACAGAGGCAAAAAGTCAGCTAAACAGACACACTGAATATGAACACTGATCTGAACTGGATCCCTGATGTCAGGCACAAAAACTCCTAGGGGGTTACTGTGTGGTCACAGCACAGCCTTACTTAGAGCATCTGATTTTTTTAAGGATGTAGTAAGAGAAAGTAGTAGGAAAGGCAGCAGTGTGATCTTGGGGTCCCACTCCAGGTCTCTGAGCCATATTGACAGCATTGACAGAATAGAGCTATATAGGGCTCCTATTTAATGAACAGCTATGTTTCTAAAACTTTAACACAGCATGGCTGCTACTTATGATAAGTGTTCAAGTTGAGTATTTTATTCCTGTTTTTAAACAATGAAAGCAAAGTCTAGGGAGGTTAAGTAACTTGCCCAAGATCACTCAGCTGGGTAGGGCCCAAAGTGGGATTTAAATTCATGTCTTTCTGACTTCAAAGCTTGTGTTTCTCTCATCATTCAGCAATAGAACAAGAAAAGGTCTGCTCCTGGCCAAGTGGACTCAAGCCAGGACAATGATTACTATGATTACTAGAATAAGAGTCATCACTATTTGCCATTACAAAATCTGAAAAGGAGATGGGATGGGATGGAGGGGGTCTCAGGACAGCATCCATGTCCCTTTTGCCTGGCATCTTAACTTCTTTTTTAAAAATTTTTTAATGTTTTATTATTGAGAGACAGAGAGAGACAGAGTATGAGTATGGGAGGGGCAGAGAGAGGGGGAGACACAGAATCTGAAGGAGGCTCCAGGCTCTGGGCTGTCAGCACAGAGTCTGATGCGGGGCTCGAACTCAAACCGTGAGATCATGACCTGAGCCGAAGTCAGACACTTATCCTTCTGAGCCACCCAGGGGCCTCAACTTCTCTATAGACACATACATATATGTGCGTATATAAACACACACACACACACACACACACACACACACACACACAATATACCTTCAACCATGCATACACTAGGGACCAAAGGTAGCACTGTAAGTCTAAAATGAACATATGCCAGGAAAGAGACCAAGGGATCAACAAATATTTAACCCCTACTGCATGCAGAGTCATTCTGGCCACTAGGGTGGCTATGAGAGGCTTCTTCTGCAGAAACGGATGCTAATTATCTTCAACCACATCCAAAGCAACCATTCCATAAATAAGGAAACAAATTTGATCTGTCCACCTCAATATCTCTGAGCAGGAACCTGGCAAAATCCTCATGAGAGCAATGAGCTGGGTCCAAGACTGGGACCTGTGTGTCCCCCTTGATGGCTTGTATCGTGGAGTTAGACAGAGCCTATATTTGCAGATCCTCTCTTTCTCTGACAGTTTGCATCTACCTGGAACTCAAAATGTAGCTAATTCAATTTTGCCTATTTTGTTATGAGGCAGCCAGTCCCATGTGCACCCCATTTTTACTTTTAACATACACAGAGGGAGGTATCAAATGTGTACTATATGCAATATACACACTTAGACTGCATCTTACATGTGATACACTCAATAGGGGGATGGTGTGCTGCTCAGGCCACACAGTATTCACTTGCCAGCTTCTTTACATCTGGGCTCACTTCCAACTTGGCTTCCTTCCCAGCAAACAAGAAGCAGCTCGCTCATTCCCACACTCCTTCGAGTAGCCCCCCCCCTCGAACCAGCTCCCCCTCCCCCAACTCACAGGCCACAGCTGGGCTTCTCCAACATACCAGCTGGAAAAGAGGAGGGCCGTGGTTGGGGGGTGGGGAGGAGAGAGAGAAAGAGAGTCCCAGTATCTGGCCTTTCTCCTCCCACACTCTTTAGAAATCCATATTTTACTCCTGCCCTACCAGCTTTATCAAGTACTTTTCTGGGGGTGGGGAGGCTCAGATAGAAGCCACACCAAATAAATTAGCCAACCCAACACAAGCAGATGCAGGCTGGCAAGTGAGGAAGGATGACTCTAAAGTGAGCATCAGGTAGAGGATCTACAGACAACTGAGGTGAGAATCAGTCCACACCTGTCAGGACACCAGGTACCTCCCTTCTTCCAATCCCTAATTCTGCCTGTGAAGGTGAGACAGGTGCACTCAGTGCTTTATTCCCATGCATGTGTGTGCATGTATGTGCGTGTAAAAAAAATAGATAGCTAAATCTGGAAAGCAGCCAGGGATGTGATGGTGGAAGTTGAACATCCTTAGATCATCTCCTAGTAAAGAATGAGAGCGCACTGGTGAGAACCCTGAGTGAGGAAAGGGTCCTTGGAGCTTTCAGTTTAAACAGGACCAGGACTGGCTAAAGTAGGAATAGAAAAACTACCATGGAGGGGCGCCTGGGTGGCTTAGTCGGTTAAGCGTCCGACTTTCGCTTAGGTCATGATCTCGCTGTTCGTGGGTTCGAGCCCCGTGTAGGGCTCTGTGCTGGCTGCCAGCTCAGAGCCTGGAGCCTGTTTCAGTCTGTGACTCCCTCTCTCTCTGACCCTCCCCTGCTCACGCTGTCTCTCTCTCTCTCTCCTAGAAATAAATAAATTTAAAAAAAAAAAAGAAAAAAAGAAAAACTACCATGGAAGATACAAGATGGGAAAATGGGAAAACAGCCCTCTCATGATTCTGGGAAGAGTTTACGGGGCTTCCCCTTTTCTGGGATGGTTTTGCATCCTAAGCTCCATGTTGGCATCTGTTGCCTATCATTCATGACGTGCTGCTTTCCTACTGTGGTTTGTGCCAGGTATAAATTCATGATTGCCAACAACTTGGGATTTCCACGAACACAAAACAGAGACTGGTCTTTGTGATCTTTGCCGAAGACACATTTGTACATGCCATGTATTGCATACACTGGCATTAGATACTGGAACAAGATGACCCCTTAAACTGAAAAAGGATGCAAGTTCATCTTCTTCTGCTTAGATTAAAGTGTTTCTGGGAGGCACACCTGGGTGGTTCAGTCAGTGAAGTGTCGACTTCGGCTCAGGTCATGATCTTGCGGTTCTTGAGTATGAGCCTTGTGTTGGGCTCTGAGCTGACAGCTCAGGGCCTAGAGCCTGCTTCATATTCTGTCTGTCTGTCTGTCTGTCTGTCTCTCTGCCCCTCACTCACTCCCTCACACTCTGTCTCTCCCTCTCAAAAATTAATAAACATTTAAAAGTTTTTTAAAAATACTTCTGGGTCCTCAAGCAATGCCATTGTAATGAACCCCAACTTTCAAGCTCAGGAAGGATCTTGAGGGTCACTAGTTCCAGTCACCCACTTGAGCCCCCTTTCTAAGGCAGCCTATACTATCTTGGTACAGCTTTGATAGAAAGTTCTTTCTAATTTTAAGCCCAAGTTGGCTTCCCTGAAGATTTCATCAATGGCCAAGGCACTGCCCTTTGTTATTCCACAGAACAGTTTTCTGCCCTTTCTGCATAGCACACGTTCAGCATTTGATGCCAGCAAATATTTTTCTCCCTGATAGTCCCCTCCCTGTGGAGTTTCCCACTGGATGAGCTCTAGAAGCGCATTCATTCAATAACAGCTTACTGAGTATGAAACAGGTGCTAGGCAGTAGATTGGGAGTTGATGACCCAATGATGAGCAAACAAACACAGGTTGCTGCTTCCAGGGGTATTATAGTCCCTTTGCAGTGCCTCCCTTACACCGAGGCAAGAGGGTCCCTTGCTGTAAAAGGCCCAACTCTAAAACTTCTTCAGCTGCATCCTTCACATAGGAAGTCTGTGATGTCGAGGAGCTATACCCTTCTTCTAGAACATGCTTCAATTACCTGGGACCCTGGAATTCCTGTGTATCCACACATGAGCCTGCTTCCAGAACATTTAGGTTTCTCTTCCTTAGGTTCAAACAGAAAGGGGCAAGGGACAATTATTTAGGGTTAGGATGGACAGAGCTTGGGTAAGCCTGCTGGAGTGTCCACACATGTATAACAAAGGCTAATCCTGATGGAAGATGTAGCCAGCAGAGGAAAGAGAATCCAAGTGGCCTGTAGACCAAGGGCTAGATACCCCTATTTAGCTAGCACAGAATTCTAAGGAATCCAATAATTCTAAATTCAAAGCTGTCTTCCAGGTTATTTTGACATTTATTTGTCAGGAAAGGAGGATAAAATTCATTTTTATTTAACAGTTTTTTAGCTGGACTTATGACTTTTAAATACTTTGCCTTATGGTATATGAGCCTCCATCTATACTCTTACTCTAGAGTCAATAAATGTTAGGGATGGGCCCATTCTTTGTGGAGACTGAGAGTAATTAAATAATCATACACACACACACACACACACACACATGCACACACGCACACGCACACACTGTAAAATTGAACCAGAACACTAAGAAAAATAATATACTTTATGGGTCTCTCCTAAAATGCTCTACTTGATCTCCATTCTCAGGGTTCTTAATTGCATCTTCTGGTCTCCAGTTTCCCCTGAGCACTGCAAAGCTCTTCTCTTACTACCCCAGGACCTAAAACACTGACTAAAATATTTCACACCAGTCTTGCCCCTTCTCCACGTGGAGCTCTAGGGAAGCAAACACCAGGAAGAATAAGGGAGGCAGGCCATGCAGGTTAGTCTCTTCCAGACTCATTTCCTCTTTTCCATTAGGTCCAAAGCAGATACCCCACCACCACCACCACTACCATGGTGGATTTCATCCTTGTACCAACCTCTAGGTGCCTAGGAGATGGTTTCACCTCTTTGTCAAGGTATCCATGTATCTCACAGTTTTTCTGCTTCCAGATGTCTAAACTTAACCTACATCTATTTCTTCTCACTTAGTCTTCAGCAGAAACAGAGAAGCCTTCTCTGACTAATTGGGGAAAAGGTAGCACATTCCTCCACTTGTCTTTCTGAAAAGGCACCCCACACACTAGCCACTTTAAAGCACACGTCTCTTTCTTGTATCCAATATTACTATAATTCACCTGCGACTCACTGTCTGTGTTCTTGATCCCTATCAGCTTCTGTGATGTCTGGGTTAGATTGTGAAACTCCCGAAGGGCAGGGCCACATCTGCCCTGTGTCTCCAGACCCTGCTTGGCAGAGCAGCAGGCATAGGTAGGCACTTACTTAATAAAGACTTTTGATGATGGAAATAGAAAAGCAGTGCTCTGAACCTAGAGGATTTTGAGTGCACAAGAAGCAATCTATTATCACCACCAGACCACAATCACAGCAGTCCTGCCAGGGACTAGACTGGGAAACAGCACACACTTTTCCTTTTAAATGAGGCAAGGGAAACACTGTCTCACCTCTGAGATAATAACAACAAAACAGTGTGACAGCATGGCTCTGTGTTGACTGATCTGATTCTCAAAATGACCATCAATTGAGGACTATCATTATTATCCCTGTTTTACAGAGGAAGAACCTGAAGCAGAGAGAGGCTGTACTACTTGTTCATGCCTCGAACTGGGGCCATCTGGCTTCAGAGATCTCAGTTTATCTGCCATGGTGCAACGAAGTGAACCAGTGCAGCTTCAGCCAGAAATGGACGGTAAAGAACTGCCAGCTGGGCACTTGTCCCACACTTCCATGGATCCTTGACCCCTGTCCAACCTGAATGAATGGCTGAGAGGAGGAGGATGGCTACTCAGTCAGCTTGTGAGCATGGAGCCAAGTTGGCTTTCGAAGCATTTGTTCACACACACCATCCATCTGCCTCCTCCTGTCCTCTCTTCTGGTTCTCAAACATGCTAAGCTTGTTCGCACTCAGGTCTTTGAACTTGCTATTTCATCCACTTGGAATGCTTTTTCCCCAGGCCTACACATCAGTGGCTCCTTCTCATCATGTAGGGGTTAGCTTAGATGGCACATTCTTGGGAAGGCTGTCCCTGATCACCCTTTTGAATGTTGCTGCATCTTTCTTAAACCCTCCCTTTCATTTTTATTTAAGTTATTACCTTACTTGACTTTGATCATAGTACTCAACACCATTTGAAATAGCTTTACTTATCCACTAGTTTACTGGTCTGTTCCTGCATCTCCACTAGAATGTCACCTTTAGAAGAGCAGAGATCTCACCTGTTTTGTTCATGCCTGGAAATTCAGTGCCTAGAACAGCATCTAGCACACTGCAGGTTCCCAACAAGTATTTTTAAAGTAATAGAATGCATGAACAAATGAGTGTAAAGTCCATCACAGGTATGTGCAAAAGTAGAACTGGCTGGCTCCTGCTGTTGCCCCTTACCACATACATTACAAACTCTTATCAGGAAGAGACCAAATCTTCATTTAGGGCAGTTTTTTAGCCCTTGGAGTAGTGGGAAATGACTAGGGAGCTGTTTGGTGCCTTTGTTTGGGCAAAGAAAAGACCAAGACGTTCAGCCACTGAGACTGCAGACTGCCCTCCCTTTAGAGCCACGTGTGGACAATTGCTGGATAGCTTGCTTCCTGAACAGAAAATAAAATACCGACATCTCAGCTCTTCACTTTCTGTCTGTCTTTTTCTCTTCCTACTCTAAAGAGTTTCCTCCATCTCCCCTTTGTTGCTCTTTCTCACTGATATCCTGTGAAGAAACAAGTAAAAGTGGGAAAACGTGTTCATACCTAACACATGCTACTCATTCCTATGAGAGCACAATCTCATTAAAGTCTCCTGGTCCCTGCACAAATAATGCAAACCCCCAAATATCATCATAGGCAGGAAGTGCTTCACTTAATCCAGTCTTAATGTGCCAACATGACCCCCCCCCACTCTTTGCACATAATAATAGAGCCCATTCCTTTATTGGTATTAGTGTTTTAATGCAATGCTTTATTTATGACACACCATAAAAATAATGAAGAAGAAAGGAAACTCCTAACCTCTGCCTAGACCCTGCATCACATGAGGGCATTTCACAATAGCCCTAATGATCCTTTTCTTCTTCTTTCTTCAATAAAATACTGCTTTTCCATGATCAAAATACCTGCCATTATATTTTAATCCTTCTCAAGATGTTTTCAGGCTCATTATCTTCTGAATCCTCCCCCTCAGACTTATAAGGAAAACAGGACAGAAAAAGGTGCCTCTAAATCACAGAAGTTGGAAAAGGGGCCCCAAGGCATAAAGCAATTTGAAGAAGTTCACACAGCAGGTGAAATATCATCCAGAACAGGCTCCAAGTCCTGTCGTTTTCTAGAGACAAGGGTGTTTTTGCCAGAAGCCACACTTTCAGCAGCCTCTGTGACATGCAGACCTAAGCCAACCCATATGGGAGAAGAAAGAAACAGCTTAAGGAGTTAGGAGGCTAAATAATTCTTTCTTTTGGAAAAGATGAGGCTCCTGATTGGGGCAAAATGCTGAACAGGAGCACCCCAAAGTGAGGCCCCACTCTTGCTGCCAGCCAAGCTACTCCACTCTGTACCTCTGTGGGAGGCCCACCAATGGAAGTGGAGAGAAGGGCTGGAAGAAAGGCACTGAGCAGGCACCCTGCATCTTCTCATCTAACAGAGTCCTCAGCTCTGGGCAGGACTTCATTTGGGACTCCAGGCAAGCCTAGTCACAAGAAGGAGGAACTCAACTCTCAGCCTCTCAGAAACATCAATTCAACAAGATCTATATCACCTCCTCTCATAATGCCCAAGCGGGGGCCCCAGTCATCATCTGTCCCAGAAGTGTGTTGCCCATTCAGAGCAAAGATAAAATGAATGAAAATGTCAGCCAAGCCTGTCTCTCACAGAGCAAGGCTTCAGAAAGAGCGAGGGCCACTCAAGATCGCTGGCATCATTGCATCCTGTCACTCCACCACTTGTTCAGGAAACACCAAGAAGTCTTCCCTCCACTTCTGGGAAACTACTGAAAAAGTGGCTGTTGTGACCACACAACTCTGACCAAGGTGTGATTGAATGCTCCTTCTCCAGCTTCACTAACTAGGTCACATTTTCAGGTGAGTCTTTTCCATCTGGATTCTGTGATAAGTGTTGCCACAATTCACGATTCTGGGAGAATGTCCACCTGCTATCTTCAGCCTCTAGAAGACACTAGATTGGAAGTGGAGCTGGAAGGGCTGGTGTGAGTCTGTCTGAAAATTTGAATGAATGGGGTATGGAGGACCTTCAGATTTAGCAAGATTGGTCCATGATTATACTTGATCCCCTATCCTGGATGGGGAGAGTTTAAGGGACATTCTAAGCTGATGTGCTTCAGGACAAAGAAGAGGAGTAGATATGACAAGGTTCCCTTTCTTCCTTCTCCATATCTCTTCCACTCACTCTCAACCTGCTTCCCTATTTGCTTTCAACCTGGGAAAACCTTGAGTCTGCCAAGAAGTGTCTTAGCAAACAGTAGAGTCTTCTAGGACCTAGAATCTCTCTCCATGTCCTCCTCAGTGACTAAAACATGCTGCTGAGGATGTCAATGTAACATGGGAGGGGCAGTTCAAAGTGAAAGAATAAGGTCAGGCTTGTTGTGTTTCAGTCTGTGAGAACAGGGAAAGAGGACAAGATCTCTGCACATTTCCCTCCAAAGAGGGAAGAAGTTTGAATCTGGGACTGAAACTGGGCTGGGGGAAATGTCAATAAACAACAAATCAGATAAAAAGAGATCTCAGCCACAAGCATGAATGTACCACCAAGTTCCTTCATTTTATCACTTCTGAATCGTCTATTCTGAGGATGGTTATGGAATTTTTCGATGGAATTGGAGACACTAGCATTGGAAGGAAAATGCAAAAACTGGGGTACAACTGAGCCACCAAACAGGCTCTACTGGGAACCAGACATCTTTTGGGGAAACTTAACCGAAAGAAACATCACTGAGGAGCCTTTAGAGACAGCACAATGTTTCCTGAGGACAAGCAGGTGAGAAGTAATCTGCAAGACCTGGAGACACCATAAGGCAGCAGGAAAAGGGTAAAGGGGTCTCACCTGTTCCGGCCCCTGGAAGCAGATGCGGCAGAGCGGGGTCCTCATGCCACTGTCCAGGCTGCTGCCCAGTGAGTAGCAATCCTCAGCCTTCCCCTTACAGAAGTCATCTGAGGAGGCACTGCTGAGCAGCGAGGCAGGTGGCTCTGTGGCTGGGCCGCCCCAGTCATCTTCCACAGAAGAAGGTGGCAAAGGTGGTGGAGGTGGCAGAGGAGTGGTCTCCCTGCCCACCCCTTCTCGAGGGCCCCTCCAGCCTGCCCACCCCCCGGCACCTAGAGCCGGAAGGGTGTTGTTGTTGGCCGCCAAACTGGGGGGCTGGGGGTCTCCGTGCATGGGCAGGGGCGCTGGAGGGGGGCGCCGCAGTAGGAAAACCTTCAGGTCATTGAAGAGCATGCGGCAGCGGCACTTGAGGAGACCCTGGTGGCGCAACATCTGGGGAGCCGGGGCACACAATCCACAGCAGTACCAGGCACAGCAGCAGCAGCACCACCACCACCAGAACAGCCCACTCAGGGGCATCAGCATGTGCCCAGTGGAAGCAGAGAGCCCAGGAGGGGCAGCTGGAGTCTTTTCAGAGGAAGATAGTAGAATGGTTTGGGGGGGTCCACAGCAAAGCTGTGTTTTAAGGGGGGAGGGATCTGCTTTCTCACTGGCTCCTCTTACAACCCCTCCAAGTAGCAAATCAATTGCCCCCAGCACTTAGAACTGTGAGTCACTGATTTTGAACTCTCCCTGGAAAGCCCAACAACAAAAAAGGTTTTCTTTTCTCCTTCCTACCAACCTTAGCTTTGCTCAGGGTGTCTCCTTTTTGCCTTTGACTTGGGGGCACTGGGAGGGGAAGGGTTTTTTTTTTTTTTTAAATGTTGAGGAAGAACTGTT
>NW_027536464.1:2384457-2532033 GCF_008692635.1 Crocuta crocuta
AGTGAACTGATGGGCTTAAGGCAAACCAGCCCAGTGAAAAATTGAGTACTGCATGTGCAGAGAAATAGTTTTCCTCAGGTAGCAGGTGACTGGTCGTGGGGGGTGGGGTGGGGGTGCACACTGGGGAGGAGAGGAGGTTGGGAGAAGTTTTAATTCTCCTGGGCAGAAAACTGGGGCAATTAATCCNCTGTGCAGAAGAGGGAAAAGCCAATTAGAAGAATAGAAGTGGGAAAATAATGGGCTGGGGAGGGGGAATGAAAGGGGAGAAAAAAGAAAAGATCGTTTAACCCTTGCAGATCCGCTTCCTTCCTGAGCATTAAGATCCTGGCTAGAGGAAGGGTGTGGGTATAGGGGACGGGGGGCAGTGGAGCAGAGAGATGGGGTAGAGAAAGGGGGCGTGTGGGAAGAGACAGGAGGAAGGAGTAGTTACATGATCTCAGCCCCCAGCCCACCCCTGCGGCAGTCTGTAAATCCGTGGCCCCTTCCCCTTGGCTCCATCAAAGGTCCCTTGGGGCGAGGGGCAAGGGGCGGTAGAAGGGCAGATCCGGGAGGGTGAGTGGCCTCGCCTTCTCTTCCTCTTCCTCTTCTGGGCCGTAGTCGCCCTCCTCCTCCTCCTCCGGCTCCCACTCTGCCCGCGGCCGCTGGTGCTGCTGTGGCGGCGGCAGTGAACGCTGGTCGGCGTCCCGGTGTCCCCGGGGCGGGGGCTGCTCCGGCTCGTCCTCTGGCTGCTGCTCGCCNCTCCTCCTCCTTCCCTGGGGGCCGGCTCTGAGCCCCCGCGCCCGGGCAGCGCTGCCATGCAACCGCAGGCGAGGCAGGCGTAGGGGTGGGGGCGGCTGGGGAGTGAGGGGGGGGCANCCTCGCAGATGCAACGAGGTAAGGCTTGTTTGCGGTGCCAGTTGCAGGTGGGGAGGGGGAAATGAAGCAGCGTGGCCGAGGTGGGAGACAGCGGCACTTGGCTCCGGCTTGGTCCCCGCGACTCCTCAAAACCGTATATAAATATATCTCTTATAAAAGGCGAGAGGAAGCAAATCAGATTCCAGGCTGCTGCCAGGTGTTGTCTCGTCTTCCGCCGTTGCTCAGCACCCGCCGCCGCGACTGCTGCCCCCCTGGCTCAGTTCCCAAAGGGGTGGTGCTGGAAGGGAGGTGGCGGGGCGGTGAGCTGACCGTCCGAGGAAGGGAAACAAGATTCTTGGAGCGGAGAAGGCTCTCAGCTATCTCCGCCGCCGCCGCCGCCGCATTCAGCACCCCAGGCGAGTGGACAGCTCCCACCCAGACCCCCGGCGTCACGCAAGTAGGGGCCTGACGCAGACGCCGGGGAGGGATAGAGCAGGGAAAGCGGCCAAGAGAAAAAAGAGGCTAGGGAGAGAGAGAGAGAGAAAGAGATAGAGGGAGAGACAGAGAGAGAGAGAGAAGGGGAGAAGAACTGTTGGAGGGAAGGGGATGGGGAGGGACCAAGGGAAAGGGAAGGAAGGAGGCGAGGGAGGGAATTAGGAAAGAAGGGAGGAGGGAGCAAAGTAGAGAGGAAGAGGGAGAAAGCCAAGTGGAGTGGAAGGAAGCAGTTCAGGTACATTTCCCCCCAGCTCGAAACTATCAATGTGGAGAGTTAGGTTGCAGAATTTCTTCCCAATGGACACTATCACCAGCCCTCTCAACGCACATACACAGAGCCTTCTACGTCTCAACCAGAGTCCATTTCCCTGCTCCTATAAACATTTTGAGCAGCTTTCAGTCTGCAAGCTCTGGAAAAGATAAAGTTTTGTGATTCTCACACTAACAATGAGACTTGGTGGAGACTAAGTCCCTCATGACTAGGAACTCATGAGAAGAAAATGCTTCAAAGAGGGAAGGGATACCAGCACCATTTCTGCCAGTTTCTTCTAGAATTTAAGCTAAGAAGGGCAGGATTTGTTTGTTGCTGTAATTTTGGTCCATTTTGATCATATGTGTGCATAGGTCAGTGGTGGCATGCAGTAAGTGCCCAATACGTATTTGTTGAATGGACTATGACCATCATCACTATCACCAAAGTCATCATTACTCTAAGCCATAGACCTCTTTCTTTTTTTTTTATTTTTTTAAATGTTTTTATTTATTTCTAGGAGAGAGAGAGACACACAGCGTGAGGAGGGGAGGGTCAGAGAGAGAGGGAGTCACAGACTGAAACAGGCTCCAGGCTCTGAGCTGGCAGTCAGCACAGAGCCCGACGCGGGGCTCGAACCCATGAACCGCGAGATCATGACCTAAGCGAAAGTCGGACGCTTAACCAACTAAGCCACCCAGGCGCCCCAACCATAGACCTCTTTCAATTGTGAATCATAAGAATCCAGAACAGTATTATAGCCTCATCCTAACCAATATCTCCAACATCCCCTGATCCAAGCTTTTCATTGAGTCACTGACAAGAGGTGTTTGAAATGGATTTTAATTTCCTCTTTTGTTTCTGACTCATGTCACCCTACTGCATCCTTCTCAAGGAGCTCCTAGTGAGTAGAAACAGAAAACTTAAAGTGGTCTGTATAAATCCTCAGTATTTACAGCTGTAGATTTCAGTCATTTAAAAACTTAAGCTTACAAAAACAAAATAAAATTAAAAAAATAAAACTTAAGCTTGCTTTCTTGCCTTTTTTCATGACCTCCTTTCCTCTATATACACACACACACCTCCAGGGTCATAGACTTGGACAAGCTATCCCAATGAGTCATCTACACAGCTGTGATAATGCCTTTAGAAATATTGGAGCCATAAACAGAGAAGCATGCAAAATCTCTGCACCAAAATATAACTGGCATGAAGTTCAGCCCTATGAATCATAAGAAAACTACCCCTTTGCCGCCATCTCCTTGAATGTTTTATAAGTGCTAAGAAGCAAGGACCTAAGTCTGGGTCCTGATTAAGCCAGGATGGCTGCTTGTATGAATCATGCCTCATCACCCACCATGGATGCTGACACCTGGCCCAAGGTGAATGGTTGGAACAGGATACTACAAAAATAACTACAAAATAATATGTATATTATGAATATCAGCACACCCACTCTGCTGCAAAAGAGAATTTCTTTGTTACAAAAATCCATCTGCTCTCAAAGAAAATTCTCTGTGCGCCACATCGCCCTGTGCCTGACTCTGACATTGCGCAAATCACACTCTATAATAATGATCTCATCATACATTCATCTCCCTTTACAAGACACAGAGCTCCTTGAAGGCAGGGACCAGTTTTATATTTGTACCATCAGCACATAACACAGTGCCTAAAAGCCCAATGGGTGATAAGAGAAAACAAAATTGAAATGAAAGACCTTTTTGTTTTAGTGAAGCTACCCTATTTCTTCCCTTAAACCTCAACACATTCATGTGAGTGCTCTCATTCATGACTGAATATCTGCTTTACCTAAAGCTGAATTTCAGGGTCTTGTAAAATACTAATACTCCTAAAATACTAGATCCAATTGTGTCACGCAAGTGAGTCGGGGCAGGAGAGAGAAGAGCCATATGAAGCCTATATTCAGAGTTACAGAAAGGGGTGATATCCATAACACTGTCTTTCCCAACCCTTCCACTGAAAGGAAAATGATTTCTAGAAACAGAAAGCTGCTAAGGATGTGAAGCAACAACAGGGCTGTCTTCAGAAAGACTGGAAGTCTTGAGAAATCTGTTTTGAATATACTGTAAATCCTGAAAAGCACCTCACTGACTTAGATTCTCCTTATGTTGATAATGAAACAATGGTTGTGAACCCCAAGAGTAAAAGCCACAGTAAGAAAATGTTAAATCAATGGGTCTTCATTCAAGTATTAAAAAAATATTTACTAAAGATGGATCATAGACAAGGCATTGTATTGGAAAATGGAAGCACAAAAATGGATTGGTTGGAATTGCATCCTCAAGGGTCTAGTACCTTACGTATGCACATAATCATAATATAATACATAAAATAATAAATGTTATAAAGGTATAAAATGTTTGGGAAGTGTTTAAAATGAGGAGGTAACTATGTTTATGGCTTGGCAACAATAAGGATAGGTGGGAAGAGGTAGAGACACCAGAGCCCCAAGAAAGCCTTTTTCAAAAAGTGACACTTGAACTGAGTTAAAATATGTAGAATTCAGAGGAAGGAAGCATATTCTGGCAGTGGGGATATTGAACACTTTAGTTCTTCCATTTGACTGGAGTAGTAGGTGCTTGAAATTAAGTAGCTGCAAGTAAAGTTTGAAAGGTAGGCTGCAGTCAGATCACAGAAGGCCCTGAACACCAATCTGGGAGATTTATTCATTGACCAGTTACTTGTTTTAATGGTTTTAAAGATTTGGAGCTGAAGGTGAAGGGCAGAAATAAACTTTATCTCTGAGCAGGTTAATTAACTGGATGAGGTTTCATTGCTAACAGGTGAAAAGCAATCAATATTTTTCATTTCATGCCAGAAAGTTCTCAGTTCCTTAATAGATTTATTCTTTTAAATGAGGTTGTTTTTCAGATATATTTCATTACATACAGAGATACCGGGGTCATATGAATTAAAAGACTAAAAGAGTGAGAGGCTCCAAGGAATAGTCTTCTGGAACAAACGTTAGGAGGTGAAGATTTCAGAACAGACTATTATGGAGGCCATTGCACTTACTTCTCCAACCAGGGGAGCCCTAAAGTGAGCCCATGCTAACTGCTAGTGTTTCTTCTTTATCTAGACAGAGAGTACCCAGGCTAGAAGACATTTTTACAGGGGCTAGGGAGGAAAAAAAAGAGGTCCGGGAAGATTAGGTGGCTCTGTGTCCAAGATCCTGCAGCAAATAAGTGTCAGACAAGGGCTCAGACTTCTACATCTTCTCATTGTCAGTACAGTTTGCTTTCCACTATATCACAGTTGGCTCTCTTCAAACTTATAGCTCCTCAAGAATATCTGCAGAATTACTGTTACACAAACTATTAGTAGCTACCATGTACTGAACCACACGGTTTTCTTCGTATGTACTTAGAAATGCCTATGCATTTATTAAAAATAGAAATCCTTTAAGTGCCACCCAAGTCTACTGAGTAAGAATTTCTTGGGGAGAACCTGGAAATGTACATCTTAACAAGTGCCTTACCCAAGTGATTTTTTTTATTTTCAAAACTCCTTAGGTAGTAGGTATTTTCCACATTTTTGGGGGTCAGAAAACTGAGGTCAGAGACACCAAGTCTAAGATTATACAGTTGGTGAACACCAAAGCTGAGATTCTAATACCAGAGCTGATAGGCCTCTCTCACCCTCAAGTCTATGCTCTTCTTATGATGCAACAGTGTCTTTTAAATTAAATTTCCTGGTGCCAATAGAATCCCCACACACCTATTATCTGTCTGCCATACTGTGTCCCATGTCATATGATAACTCAAAGCTCAGGCTAAGGAAGCTTCTAAAAGGATTCCCAATGATCCCCATTTCCTGGTAGTCCAGCTCTTATGGAATCCCCTCCTTTTGAGTGTGGACTGAACCTAGTGACTTGCTTCTAGTAAATAGAATGCAGCAAAAGTGATGGCATATCACTTCAGAGATCAGGTTACAAAAGACTGATTTCCATATTGCTCTCACTCTCTCTCTGGCTCTCCTCACTTGCTCATTCTGGTAGATACCAGCTGCCATGTTGTGAGCTACACTATTGAGAGGCCTATGTGGCAGGGAACTGAAGATAGCTTCAACTATATAGCCATCCAACAGCCAGCAAGAAACCAAGGCTCTTAGTCCAACAGCTCGTGAAGAACCGAATCTTGCCAACAATGATATGAGTGAGCTTGGAAATGAATCCTTCCCCAGTTAAGCCTTGAGATGCCTGTAGCCCCGGCCAACATTTTGATTGTAGCCTCATGAAAGAAGCTGAGCCAGAGGACCCAGCTAAGCTGCACCCAAATTCCTGACCTACAGAAACTTTGAGATAAATGTAGTTGTTTTAAGCCCTCTGTACACTGCCAAAGCCCTCACCCCAACACACATACACAGAGACATCTACCTCTCAACCAGAGTCCATTTACCTGTGTATAAGGAAATACATGAGTATCTGAGTAGATATCCATCTGCAAACCTTGGGACAGATAAAGTTTTGGGAATCTCTCACTGAACCTGGGACTTTTTGGAAACTAAGACTCTCATGACCAAGAACTCATAAGAAGGAAATGTTTCAAACAAGAAGGGAGATGCTAGCATCATTTCCTTCCATTTCCTCTTCTAGAATTTAAGGTCTGTGGGGCAGGGATTTTTTTTTTTTTTGGTCAATTTCAATCCCATGTGCCTAGGTCAGTGATGGCATATAGTAGGCACTCAATACTTGTTAAATGGACTATGACCATCATCACCACCGCCAAAGTCATTACTCCAAGCCACAGACCTCTTTCAATTGTAGATCAAAGAATCCACAGCAATATTACAGCCTCATCTTAACCAATATCCTGGGCTCTTCCTTATCTAAGCCTTTCACTGAGCCACTGATAAGGGACCATTTGAAATGGATTTTAATTTTCTCTTCTATTTCTGCCCCTACTTATATCACCCTACCCCATCCTTCTCAAGGAGTTTCTAATGAGAAAACAGTGTCCCAAATGTGAGAAACACACAAGTTTTAGGGTCATTTTTTACATACCAATTGGTAACTCATATAAGGGCACTGAGAACATCAGCCATTGTGCCCATGCTTTCTGTGCCCCAGCACCCAACACTCTGATGTCAAACAGAGTCTGATATTTCACAAGATAATCCAAGTATCAATGTGAGAACTCACTAGGAAAAAAACAAAAGTATTTTGTACGCATAACTGATGGACTGAATTTAAGACCTAATAGAACTCCTCTGAAGCCTAAGTATGCCTCTAAGGTGACCGTTGGTACTTGTTAATAGTGCAGGTTTCCAGTAGACTGTCACGTCTAGAGATTCTGAATTCTTTACCAAGTATAGACTTGGGATATGTGTTTTCTACTAGATCCTTGGGCAATTATGAAACAGGTGGTACTCGAGCTCCACCGTGGAGAACATTGACCTAGAAGAGAAAGTTCAAATTCAAGCCCTACCCCCCAGTTACCAGCCACCACATGAGCAGGGTGGCCACTCTCCTGATATAAGTTGATATTCTTCTCCAGATATGAGTGAGGAAAGAGCAAGTTCCAAATCAATATCCAAAAGAGACAACATAATGATATGGAAAAGGTGCCTGAGCAGAGATTTGTGCATTCGCACTGAAATCCTGGACCATTTTCAGTGAGGGGGATATAGTAGGAAGCAAGATAGATGAAGGCCTCACTCTCACAAAGTTCACATAATAGTATGGAAAACAGAGAAGTAGGCATATAAATAAGTTAACTTCATATGGGGGTAAATGCTAGAAAGAAACTAAACAGGGTAATGTGATGGAGAGTGACCCACTAGCCTGTGTATTGAATGGTGAGAAATAGATGGTAAGAATAGGGAAGGCTTCCTGAATTTAGACCTAAGATGTGAAGAGGAACTAATTATGTGAAGATCTGAGGCAGTGTTCCAGTTAGAGAAGGCACAAGCACAGAGTTTGAGGCAGGAATGATGTAGCTTGTTAGGGGGACAGCGAGAAGGCCAAAGTAACAGGAGACTAACAAATGAGAAGAGGTGATGGAAGATGAAACTGGAGAGGACAAGAATTATATCATGTAGAGACTGTAATAATAGTGAGAGAAATTGCATTTAATTCTAAATGAGCTGAAAAGTCTCTAAAGGATTTTAGGTAATAGGTTTTTATTTTTAAAAGGTCACTGGTTGCTGCACAGAAAAAGAACTAGAAGTCTACCATTTCCTGAACACTTACAGGATGCCAGACACGTACCAAGCACTTTTTATGCTTTATCTCATTTAATTCTGCATGCAAAACCTTATGGATTAGATACTACTGTTCCCATGGAACAGACTCAGAGCATTAAACAACTTGCCCAAGATCAAACAGCTGATAAGTGACAAGGATCGTTAATACCCATGGTCACCAATATTTCTGATTCTCTTCCACTTCCTGGATCCATGGAAAACTATATTTCCCACCTCGTTTTGCAATTGGGGAGGGTTTTTGACTAGTGTTCTCACTGGGCTGACACATTTCAGGGCTGGCATGTGATCTTTAGTCTTAATTCTTCTGCTTCCAGTGTCATAGGAGCATGTGTCGAGATGGGATGCCACAGCATTAAAAGAGCCTGGACTAATGAGCACTACATGAAGGCAGTTACCCTGCTGAATCACTCAGACCTGCCTGCACTGACTTGGCGGAGAGGCAAAATAAACTTTTATTACATTAAGAAACGAAATGTGGTATTGTTTGTTACCGCAGCATAACCTAACCATTCCAAGAATGGAAACAGACTCTTGGGTTATATAATCAGCTTGGTCAATATTCAGCAGTGTGACTTCAGAGATCGGTTGTGCTCTGGGTCTCAGTTTTCCAGTCTGTAAAACACTTGCTTGGGATCAGAATAGTGATGTGGTTCATCCTAGCTTCGCCATTCAGTGAAACATACTGCTGTAGCCTGAATTTGAGCCAAGCTCTTATGCGTTAGTGGAAAATAGTCTCTTGATTTCCCTCTCACCACATGCCATGGTCACTTGATACCAGCTCGGCACTTCCTCTTCCTCTCTAAGCCTCCTGACTGGTGCCTGAACCCACCTGCATGGCCTCCTTTCCTTGCCACATCCTTAGCTTGGAGCCATCAGTTGGGGTTTTCATTCTGAGGATGCTCCTAGAGAGGAATGACTGGCTAGCCTGCTCCATGTCAACATGGCCCTACTGCTCATTGTTTGTACCAATGACTGCTCAGGCTTCTCCAAGCTCTGTTTCTGGAAAGGCAAATTGTATTATTAAATATTCAAAAAAGCCAGCATTGAGACAGTGGACATGAACAATGAAATCTGCTTCTCAGTTATGCTGAGAGGGCAGCTGCCTGCCTGCTGAGAGAGTCATCCTAGGACAAAGAAAGAGGTGGTCTCAGCTGAAGATTCTCCAGGCTTCTCTGGATATGCCTTTGATGTGTCCACCCCACACCTGGTCCAGAATATGAAGGCTTTGGGGACAAAGCTCTTCACCCACCAACCCTTTTGGGGAACATATTATCTTATTCCAGTGACATGTGACTATGCATAGAATTACAGGCACCTGAGATGTACGCATACATATGTAATCCTAAACAGAAATATAAACTGTATTTATACCACAAACTACCCCCAGTTCACACATGTACAATGATACCCGCACCATGGAAACTTTAACCATGTGCATATAACCCATTTTAACAGAGAACTCACTTAATGCAACATGGCTTTAAAAATAGTCTATTTTAAATGACTGCCTGATGTGCACATGTAGCTCGATAGTCAGACACATAGAAACATTGATTTTTAGATACATACATAGCAATAATAAGACCTTAAATTTATATACAACCTCCTTCCCCTGGGGAATTCACAGGATATCTTGTCTCCCCTATGTGGAGAGCACAAAAGTTTATCTGTGCATGAGATGAGAAACAGAGTTAATATAAACCAAAGAAACCCCTTAGTGTCCTGATTTATGCCACCTTGTACCTCATACATCCAGAGTGTCTGGATTCATATACCCTCCAAAATAGGGAAGACTTGAGCTCTATAAATTATACTGAGAAGATGTATGTAATGCCATCCATGTGCATGCTATCTCACTATATTCTAAACAATATTATCTGGAAATTTTAAAATTGTACCTCCACTTCCTGCAATATTTATCATCTCTACCTTTCCAGATTAGATATAGCTGTGAATATAGAGAGCTGTTACATGAGTATTTAATTGTGTAAAAACCCATTAAACTATCCACTTAAGATTTGTGTGCTTTACTGTGTATAAGTAAATACCTCAATATAAAACCGTAAGACAACACACATTTGCCTCTTGAAATCCAGGATGCATTCTAGAGTCAGGATAATAAAGGGTACTTAGTGTATGGGTGTATCTTAAAATTCTGTCAGTGCAGATAAGGTGGGACACAAATCTAAAGCTGATAGTTCATGGTTGTGTGACCTTGGCCACCTTACTTAACTCTTCTGTTCCCAATTCCTCATCTATACACAAAATAGAACCAACCTTGTAACATGATAGAGAGATTAAATGAGAAAATTAATGTAAAATACTTCACATGGTATCTGGCACAGTGAACTCTTGGCTATTCCCATTTTGATCATAGTGACACCTAATTCCTTGTCCTGACACAGCCAGTGACCACTCAATCAATGCATAGCACAACTTCTGCCTCCACCCCACCAAAAGCATCTGCAAAAGCAAAGCAAAAGTATTAAATATAATCAGAAACCTAACTAATGACTTTTTAATGTTCTGGTTGTCCAATCCCATCTATAAGAGCCAAATGAATACATTTGGTCTTTCAAATTTCCAGCTGGGCACCATGTTTTCTAATGACCTCAGCAAGCAACGCAATCTTTTCCCATCACCAGCTCCCCAACATTAACATACTGTCACACCTCTGCTCTGCTTTTCAAATCTTGAGACTACCTCCTGGTCCCGCCTCCCAGCAATTCCCCTTTGTATACACTCCTGCAGTTATGTGTCCCAGAAAAGCAAGCCCAGCCAACATTATCTTCCAATCTCCTTACGTAGTGAACATGTGTGTGAGCAGTGTGTGTGTAAAGAATGAACAAAGCATGGACTTTTTAGTAAGAAAATCCTTGATACTGATCCTAGGCATGTCTCTCAGTAGAAAGAAGTAACTTGACCTCTCTGAGCCTTAGTCTCCTTATCTAGAAAATGAGACCACTGATCTTTACCTCAGAGGATGTGACGAGAATGGGTAAGAACACACATACCAAGCAAGGGCCAAGCACAGTGCTTAGCATTAACACTACTGATGAGAAACACAGATTACTGCTAAGGAGAAGGGAGCTTGCTGCAAAGTCCTTGTTTAGGAGAGTGTTTGAAGTTCTGTTGAACAGGATAACTGTTTATTAGCTGAAATGAAATTGTGTGCCTCCTTGAGAATGATCTTCTCTGAGCTTTCTCATTGAGAGTTGGTCCTAGCTACAACTGGCAACATTTGTGCAATTCACACATACTTGTGAAATTCGAGCACATTATCTCTTACTGACAAACCATAATGACTGTAATAAACAGGGAAGGCTCTGTTCTAATAAACAAGTAATTATAGTTGACAATAAATGTGTAAACATGATGCTAATTAGCACATCTTCTCATAGCTGCTCCCAGTTTGGGGATCCATGTACACACGCTTGGGAATTTGGGTAAGTCTGTGTTCTTATCCATAGGTATATGAATATGTGGGCAACTGGTGCCATCTTCTTTGTCAAACGTTTTCCCCCACGGTAGAATTATCTTCTTCACTGGAGAAAATTAGGCCATTTTAGCCTCTTGGTTTCCAATGTAATCCCTTTAAACTCAGGTTTCCTAGTAATCTTGGACTGTGATTTATTACACAAAGTGCCTTTAGATATGGGGACACTGGCCTCATTCCCTGGGTTCTTTCCAAACTTAGATACAAAGACATGGTCTGTCAATTTGGGAATTGGGAATGGCAGGTAAAAGAAGGCTGAAAGGAGAAGGTGGTTGAGATTAGTCAACAGTCTTAAACCAACAAATTGTTTTTTATTGAACCAAGGAGAAAAGCCACACAGGGAGGCAGTGACAGGATAGAGGTTCTATCCTGCTTGCAGGCAGAGGGCTATGGCTTGGAGCTTCTATTCCAAAGCAGAGAGTGTTCCCATTTATGCTTCCCTAGAGAGGAGCTACAAAATTATTGTCAATGAGGAGCAGCCACAATTAATTCCCTGACCATATGCAAAAATCCCAGAGGCCCTACTTATAAAAATTTTTCTAAGGAATCCTTTTTTCTTTATTATTTTTATTGACATAATGATCAAAGGAAAAGACAGGCATGATTTTTTACTAATCTCTTTCCTAACTCTTTTAGTCCTCTAGTAAGAGGGCTTCTGAGTATCACATTTCTTTCTTATGTCCCCTTTCTCTCGTCTTCCCAAGGTGACAACTTCCAAGATGTCTTCTTGGATACAGATACAGAGAGAAGCAGTATTGCCCAGTAGTTAAGAACACTGAGTGTTGGTTCAGAAAAACTTGTATTTGATACCAGCTCCTCCACTGTTTTAGTCAGCATAGGTTATGTTATGCTGCAATAACAAAGAGTACCACACTTCTAGTTTCTTAACACAATAAAAGTTCATTTTGCCTCTCCATCAAGTCAGTGTGGGCAGGTCTCAGTGACTGCAGGACAGCTGCCTTCATGTAATGCTCAGCAGTCCAGGCTGTTTTAATGTTATCCCATCTCAACACAGGCCTCCATGACTGCACAGGCGGAGGAATCAGGATTGAGGATCACATGCCAGCTCTGATATATGGCAGCCCAGATGTACCTCGTCACTGAAGTCACAACCCACTGAGAACACTAGTCACAAGACCTTCCTCAGTTGGAAAGAAAGATGGGAAATACAGTTTTCCATGTATCCAGGAAAGGGAAGGTACTCAGAAATACTGGTGACCACTGGTGTTAATGACCATACTGACCAGCTGTTTTCTCTTGTTACTTAGCTGACAGAGTCTCAGTTCTCTCAGCTATAAAACAGGAAAAGTAATAGGACCTAACCCAAAAGTTTTTTGGGCAAATTAAATGAGATAAGGCATATAAATTGCCTGGCACAGTGTCTGGCGCCTTATAAATGTTCAAGAAATGGTAGGTAGCAATATCAAATATAGCATTATTAGCACACTTTCTACTTGCTTAGACAATAGGGTACAAATGTTGGCAGGGACTAGAAGTGAAGAGGGATAATAACTCTCAGATCCATAATTTTAACTATTAGGCTTCCCAAGAAGGCTAGGTCCTAAAGGACATGTGTGAGTTCATATGTAGAATTTAAGAAACAAAACAGAATAGGGGCTCCTGGGTGGCTCAGTTAAGCATTTGACTCTTGATTCTGGCCCAGGTCATGATCTCATGGTTCGTGGGTTAGCACAGAGCCTACTTGGGATTTTCTCTATCCCTCTTTTTCTCTCTGCCCCTCCCCTGTGCGCTCTATCTTTCTCTCAAAATAAATAAAAAAAATTTTTTTTTAAAAAAGAAACAAAATAGATGAAAGAGAGAAAAAGAGAGGCAATCCAGGAAACAGACTCTTAACTATACAGAACAGACTGAGGGTTACTGGAGGGGAGGTGGGCAGAGGTATGTGTTAAATAAATGGTGGGTATTAAGGAGGGCACTTTTTGTGATGAGCACTGGGTATTGTATGTAAGTGATAAGTCACTAAATTCTACACCTGAAACTAATATTACACTATATATTAACTAACTAGAATTTAAATAAAAATTTGGAGATGGGGCACCTGGATGGCTCAGGTGGTTGAGCATCCAGCTTTGGCTCAGGCTGTGATCTTACGGTCTGTGAGTTCGAGCCCCTCAATGGGATCTGTGCTGATAGCTCAGAGCCTGGACCCTGCTTCAGATTCTGTGTCTCCCTCTCTCTCTGCCTCTCCCCCCTTACTCTCTGTCTCTCTCTGTATCTGTCTCTCTCTTTCTAAAAATAAAAACATTTTTAAAATTTGTTTTAAAATTAGAGAAAGAAAAAAAAAGAACAGGTATGAGAGACTATTCTTTAGACTTATAGAACATTGGGTATGATCAAGGCATTTGATACCTGGTATGACAGCGTGACTGAGTGGATCCTATATCTGTCAACTGCCTATTGTATCAGTTAGGATTCTTAGAGGAACCAGACAACACACTCAGAGACTTTCCATTGAAGGTACTATACACAGATGTGTAGGTAAGAATAAAGGAACTAATAGGAAGTATTGAGTCACTCAAGAAGGTAACCTCAGGGAATTAATGCCATCTTTAGACCTGAAGGAACAAAAAGAGGAAGTGATATTATGAGTCTAAATGAAAGAAGCATCATGAAAAGAGAACAACAGAAGCACTGGTCATAATGGAATGTGGCCACTGTAAGAACCGTGAAGACAGGGAAGAATCAGGAGGCATAAATATCCAAATCTCCTCTCCTTCCCTTTCATCTCTTGGTGATGCCAACCATTGACTGAACCCAACCAGAAGGCAGAGGACAAAGGGTCCTGGGTGATACAGTCCCACAGAGCTCAGTTCAAGGACAGAGAAGTCATCTGAGATTCAGGACAAAGCACACCTGTGCCCCAGCTCTCCCTCTCTCCAAACACATCTTAGCTGCACCTCCTCCACTCCCTCCCCCTTCTCTGCCTCTCATGCTCTCACTTTGCCAGGCTGACTGAGCATCTCCTTAGGGAAAAAGTGCTGCCTTCATGGAGGTAATTAAAGCCCCAGGACATCTACCTACCATGTGCAATGAAAAATTCACTGGCGCCAGCCCAGAGTCTTCCTAGACAGTCCCATTGACCTCCCACTGCTGCTGCTGCTATTTTGAGTCCAAGTACAAACACAGTTCTTGCCTCTGTAGTCTCTTGATGAGAGGAGTGTGGGTGGTGGGCATTTGTTGTTTTTGCTGCCCAGCATCTATTCAACTCATCTTGATTACCATCCCCAGCTCTCTCTGGGGTATCACCCTTTCTCCCCCCCTCCCCCCCGCCCCCCAGCTTCAGGTAGGGTTGTTTCATTCCTGGCTCAGAGGTGGAACATATGACCTAGGGTTAAACCAATCATAGCTCCTCATTCTGCAGTACACAGTAATTGGATCAGGGATGGATGCTGTAGTGAGATTTTGCTAGAAATGCTGGGACAAAGACTGTTGCTTTACAGAAAGAACATTATAAAAGTCACTATGATTGACTCTTCACTAACCATTCCACTATAAGTAATTGTCTAAGCCAAGGTTTTTCAATCTCAGCACTACTGACATATTGAACCAGATAGTTCTTTGCTGTGAGGGCTGTCCTGTGCAATGTAGGATCTATCAACCCTTTATCCACGAGATGTCCACTACATTTGTGACAACCAAAAATGTCTTTGGATATTATCAAACAGTCCCTATGGAACAACATCTTCCTTGGTTGAAAACCACTAGTCTAAACTGATTATTACATTCCACTTGTCAGCGGTTGGTTGAAAAATGGGCAAGGGGGCAATTCTGCCCCGTAAGACATGAGAAGTCTTCTAGGAGATTCTGGGAAACAGTTCCTTTTGCTGAAGAAAAAGCTGGAGGAAGAGGTAGTTTTCCTTCTTTTCCTGTGCATTGCAATGTCTGGATATGACACCTGGAATTCCAAAAGCCCTTATTTAACCACAAGGGAGCCATTCTGAGAGAAAAAACTGATACTGAAAATGGAGGAGGAAAACTTGGCTCCTTGATGACATTGTTGAGGCACTTAATTAACCTATCTGGATCTCACTACATCTTTGGATTTCTTATTGTGTAAGGTGAAAATTTTCCTTATTGATTAAGCTAATTTGAATCAGATTTTCTGTTGTTTGCAGCTCAAATAATCCCAGCCAACAAAACTTTAATAAAGATGTACATGACCCTGGGGATTTCTAGATGTTTTCTAGTGATCACAGAGGGAGAGTCTACCTACAACTTGAGAAAACAGAGAGGATGCAGAGCTGAGAGGAGAAAAGAAATGTGACAATAGTTCAGACATGAGACAATACATTTTCTTTGCTTGGTTTAGTCCATTAGAGTTGGGTTTTCTGTCCCTAACAATAAAAAATAATCTAACTGATACAGATGGAAGTAGAGCCTCTGGCATCAGAAAGTCACCTCAGAGTAAACAAGAGACGTGAATACTTAGGCTACCAGTCCACCCAAATTAATCTGAATGTTTTGACTGTGTCTATACCAGCAAGTTAAATAGAAGAAGGTACTTCCCAACCTCCCCAGCCCACTTTTCTCAAGTATGACAAAATGCTCTCATTTCAAATATCAATAAAACTAAGGAAAGGCTGGCCCCAAATGTGGACAACTTCTCTCAATTTCAAATTCTACTGACTCATTATAGATTGTGCCTGGATGCTTCATGTGGATATTTGATCAAAGAGAATGATATTGGATCCATAAAAGGAAAAAGTTAAAAGTAAACTTAGATACATCCTACCTGACTTTTTCATTTTTGTACAGGAGGAAACTGAGGCTCTGAGAGGGGAAATGATTATCAAGGTCACACTGTTCCTGAGCGGCAGAGCCAGGATCAGAAGCCGTGTCTCTTGACCTCTCCACCCCCATGCATTCTCCCTCACTTCACCTACTAGATACTGGGTCTCATTTTCTGAAACGCTCCCTGCTGAGATTGGGAGCTTGGCTGGGCTTTCCTGAATGCTAGAAACCAATCTCCCAACATCCAAATATTCTGTCGGTGGCACCCTTGAAAGCACAAGCTTTAGTATCTTCCTCCTGGAGCAGCTGTGTCAGGAGCCCTGGGAAGCCCTGGGGTGGGCAGGACCCTCACTTTCAGCTAGGACAGAAGGCCCATCTGGTGAAGCTGGTCCAATTGCCTGCTCTCCTTCAGGCTGAACTGGAGCCAGCTGGATGCTAGAGGGTGGAAGAATTGGAGACAGCGGAGTGGGGGAACAGGCCTCCCAGTGGCAGGAGGCACAGAATCTTTTGTGCCACCAAAAATTCAATCCAAGTTTAAAGCTGACACAGGTGGAGTGGGCGGGCCTCTGTGATTTGATGGGTTCTCTGAGGTTCTGGCTGCCTAAAAATATCTCCTCTACCCACCTGCCTATGACACCCTCCCTTCTTATCGGGCCTGCAATTCCTGCCATTAGAGTCTCGAAGGTTTTAGATGACAAAAGGATGGAGCGTGCTTCCCAGCAGGTCACCGGTAAAGCAGGTTTCCTGGGAGTGGAAGGGAGGCCCTTGTCTCTGCTCCTTTTAGCACAAAGAGCAAACACTGCCAGGAGCTCGCAGAAGACAAGACTGGCCTACTTTACAATTTTGGCTCCTACCGAGACACCAGTCACTCAATTCATTCATGCCCATATGACCAGGGCTTTGAAGAAATTAGGAAGCAGGCTAAAATAAGGTGAAGATGCTGACAAGCAAAGTATCATATTCTCCCTCTCCTTTGGGTTCCTACTTAGGTTTTTTCCTCTGTGCGAATCTGGGTCCAAGTTGGAGAACTTTTCCATGTGTTTGCTGCAGCCAGATATCAGAATGCTTCCAGAATTCTGCAGGGCTCTCCAATTATTGTTGTTCTTGTGTTCCCCTAAATCCTTTCCCATTTCCTCTTGTCATCACTTCCTTTTGGCCAATCCCAGTCAGAAATGTAAAATCCTGGCATGCTCCTGAGAAACAGAGGGATGAAATGGTGGAGGGTAGGGAGAGGCAGTAGAAGAGATTCATAATCCTGCTGATTGATTTTGCCCATTCCATTCCGACAGTTGTGAGCCTCCACTCTGCTCTGTCAGAGGCTGGGGTGAGAGAGAAAGATCAACAAGGAGGGTCAAAAGGAACGGTTGCTGACAGAAAGGGCCTGGCAGGCAGCAAAATGATTAATGGTCTAGGGCTTGGGGAATAGACAATGGCCAGAGGAGGGGGGGACAGTGTTGACAGAGGTTAGGGGTTGTGCTAAGAATTTATAAGCTTTGGTGTGAAGGGGAAGCTCTCTGAATACTTAAGAAGATGCTTGGTAGAGGGCTGATTGGTGGGGTTCAGGGTGGGTACCATGGTTAGGGTCAGATAATCCATGCATTCATTTATGAGGTGCACATGGGTAAGACTGGAGAACCCAGTTGAAGGAATGGATTAATGTCAGACAATTTTGCTGTCCTATCTGGGCCAGACACACTCTGGTGGCAGGGTGGGGGATGGCTTGCCCTTGAAGCAGATGGATCCTCCCACTGTCAGTCATCCTGGCAAGAACTTAATCAGGTGTCAGCTATAAAAATATAAGGGGAGGGACTTCCATTGGGAAGAAAAATGGCATATTTGTTCTCTCCAAAGTAAGATATCTCTTCAGCTGATGTCTCAAGACCAAGAACAGCCCCAGGATATTTCTGGTGTGAGTATATTTTGGGGCAGGTTGTCAACCAGGAGCCAAGCAAGGAAATTGATTTAAAGGATGAGCCTGGTATGGGAGCCAGAGTTTTTGATAATTCTGTTTTCATATTTCCTTTCATTAATCCTGGACTTGAAGCAAAGTCTCCATAAGATATATAACCTGGTCTCAGTGATGCTGTCGTAGCTGAAGGAAGCAGCTGACACCTCCTTGGGACCCAGCAGCAGAGCAGTGAGTGGCACCCCCTTCCTTGAGGCCAGAGAAGTAGAAAACAGTGGCAGTCACAGGCAGTTGTACCCAACAGGAATGTCATGAAAGTCCATGACTGAGGCAGTGGCTTACCTGAGTAAGGCAGAATGAAAAAACATCATGGACTTGTTCCTGAACAGTGGGTAGGGCAGCACTCTGGGAAGCTCTCAGAATGGTCTGAGAGGACTAGGGTCTCAGCTCAGGACACCTGTAATTTTCAGCACTTTCTTTTATAATGTTAAACATGTCCTGAGGGGCCTGGCATTGTATAAGGCTCTAGGGCTACAGGGATGAAATGGACAGGATCCCTCCCTCCAGGGCCCTTCCTAAGTGACTTTACTGCAACCCTGCAGATGTCTGGAAACAGAGAACCCTGGACAGGAAAAGGCATTCTAAATCCTGGGCCCAGAGGGACCACACCACTTGTTTTCCTTTGCCCTGTCCATGTTGCCAGGCCAATGGCTTAATTTTAGGAACCACAGGTTTGTAAGAGCTGGAAAAATGGTTGGAGGGTATCTGGCTCATCTCTGATTTTACAGACTTAGGAACATCTGTATGGTAGGATATGGAAAATAGAGGATCTGATAGGATTTGGTGTCCAGATCTGTCCCTTAGCAAAGTGGCTCTCTCTGCAAGTTGATATCAGGGTATCACCCTGGAAATGATGTTAGCCCTGTGGCCAGGCATCTAGGCTCAAAGGGTTTAAATCCTAGTTCCAGCTCTGTGACCGTAGGTATATTACTGAACCTCTAGAAGCCTCATTTCCTTGTCTATAAAATGGGGACAATAACTGGCCGCTACTCACAGGGAGTCCACTGGGGATTAAATGAAAAAAAATCTGTGTCAAGAACTTAGCATTGTGTATAGTACATTAAAAATGTTCCATCAATTTTAATTATTTAAGGAAAGCTTTTTCTCAAAATATGCTCGAGCTGGGATTGATTTGCCTTTTTTTCTGCCTCAAAGTACATGGCAACTATAAACCTTGCTACTTTAAGATCATCAGTCATTACCAATTGATGAAAATAGCCTTGTTGAAGCTCTTGACTCTTATTTCCCTGCAACTCAAGTGTTTTTTCCTACATTTCACAACTTCTGTAATAATACTCTAGGTAAGAGGTAATGTTCCAGTTATTTACTTTTGCATAACAAACTATCCTACCACATAGTGGCTTAAAAAAACAACTGTATATGTTATATCTCATGAGTTTATGGGTCAAGAATGTGGGCAGGGCTTGGCTGGGTTCCTTTGCTCCATTTAGTGTTGACGGAGGTTTTATTTGGTGATATTGAGTTTGCCCTGGTGCAAATGGCCAGAATTCCGGGCTCAGCTGGGATGGTCAAGTGCTTACACATCACTTCTCCAGCAAGGTGGCTTTCAAGGTAGTCAGACTCCTTACATGGAGACTCGGGATTTTATGAGCCTGTGCAACAAGGGGATAGCCTTGCTTCCAAAATCCCAGGACATCAGTTCTACCATATTCTGTGGTCACTCAAGTCACTAAAGCCAGATTCAACAGGAAAAAGACTAGATTGCAATTCTTAGAGGTAAGAGCAAAGGATATGCAGCCATATTCAGTCTACCAGAGGTACTGAGGGCATATAGATCAACTTATTTATTTATTTGTTTGTTTATTTTAGATAGGGAGAGCAGGGGAGAGGTACAGAGGGAAAGAGAGAGAATCTCAAGCAGGCTCCATGTTCAGTGCAGAGCATGACATGGGGCTCAATCCCATGACCCTAGAATCATGACCTGAGCTACAATCAAGAGTCAGATGCTCAACCGACTGAGCCACTCAGGCGCCCTCAGATCAATGTCTTTAATGTAAAAATAGAAACCACTGGGGGAAGAAAATAAAAGGAAATATACATGATTGTTCCCTCTATGGATAGGGAAACCCTAAGCATAAGAGGATTGAAAGAAACAGAGACACAAATTTTGATAAAGCTCACACTTTTGTGTTTCAGAAGCATTATAAACAAAACAGAAAATAAAACTCAAGCCATAAAACAATAGCTACAATACAGAATAGGTTAACCTTCCTAAGGTAGAAAAATAATATAAATAAATAAGAACAAATAAATCCAGTAGAAAATTAGGTGAAGTAAATGCACAGACAATCCCCCAAAACAAGAAATGCATATGACCAATAAATATGTGGAAACACTTCAATCTCAGTGCAAAAATAGAAATTAAAACAATTATAGGCTAATTTATAATCTCGTTGACTTTGCCTGACCAAAAATATTTGGCTGGATACTAGCAAAGATGCTGGGAGACAGACATTCTCAACAAACTTCCTAGAAATCAACTTGATAAAATATATCAAAAGCTTTTAAAATGTCATATTCTTTGAACCACTAATTCTGTTTCCAGGAATTTATCCTAAGGAAATAATTATCAGTGTGCACGAAGATTTAGCGACAAAGATATTCATTGCAGTACTGTACAAAATAACAAAAAATTGGAAGAAATCTAACAATAAGAGGTCACTTAAATAAATTATGATATGTTTGCACCGTGTAATACTATGCCACCATTGAAAACAAGGTAAAATATGCTACTGACATGAGAACATTTTCACAATATATTGTTGAAGGGAAAATGTGCAGTATGATTCCATTTTTCAAGGAAAAAAAAAACATATCTACATAGAAAACAACACAGCACCAGACAAATGTTATTGCTTCCGCTACAGCCATTTAAAGGTGCAAATCTACAATCTCAATATGACTGTCATGGGTTGAATTGCGTTTCCTCCAAAGATATTGAAGTCCTAACCTCTAGTATCTGTGAATGTGACCTTATTTGGAAATGGAATCTTTGTAGATGATCAGATTCAGATGAGGTCATTAAGGTGGACCCTAATCCAACAGGACTGTGTTCTCATGGAAAGGGGGAATTTGGATACAAACATAAACCCACAAGGAGAGTGCCGTGGGGAAATGAAGGTGGAGGTGGGGGTGATACAGCAAAAGCCAAGGAATGCCAAAGAGGCCAGCAAACCACAGGAAGCTAGGGAAGAGGCATGAAGAGGTACAAGTCATCCATCAAAGCCCTCAGAAGGAATCAACTTTACTGACATTTTGACCTTAGACCTCTGGCCCGCAGAACCATGAAGTAAGGAATTTCTGTTGGTTAGACCACCCAGTGTATGGTACTTTGTTATGACAGCCCTAGGAAACTAATACAGATTTGGGACTCTGTCTACCAGGCGAAGCTTCCTGGCCTAAGCTGGCAGAGTCTTCCTGGCATGTGGAATTGGGACAATGAAAGATTGAGCCAGTGGGACTGAAAACTCATAGAAGCCCCAGAGCACACCTGAGGACCACGCATTAGTTCATGCGTGGAGGAGAGTGGTCTTTGGAGACAGAAGATTGAAGCAGGGGGCAGATGAAGCAGAGGTGCCCTGGGAGGGAGGTCGTAAGCCCCCCCCCCCAACCCAGAGCCTGAGAGAGCAGCTTTAGTGTCTATTGGAGTTTAGTTCCACTTTGTGCCCTGTGGGTTTCTCTGGAGTCCACTGCAGACTTTGATAAATACTCCTCGAGTGCTGATGCGTAGGGGCACGTATACCCCAATGTTCATAGCAGCATTCTCAACAATAGCCAAAACATGGAAAGAGCCTTAGTGTCCATCAACTGCCGAATGGATCAAGAAGATGTAGTTTATCTATACAATGAAATCCTACATGGCAATGAGAAAGAATGAAATCTGGCCATTTGTAGCAACATGGATAGAACTTGAGGGTGTTATGCTGAGCGAAATAAGTCAGGCAGAGAAGGACAGCTACCATTATGTTTGCACGTATAGGAGGATTAGGAGGAATTTAATGGAGAACCATGGGGGAGAAGAAGGGGAAAAATAGTGGGGGAGAGGGAGGGAGGTAAATCATGAGAGACTCTTGAATGCTGAGAACAAACTGAGGGCTGGTGGGGGAAGGGGAAGGGGGGAGATGGGCATGGAGGAGGGCACTTGTGGGGATGAGCACTGGGTGTTATATGAAAACCAACTTGACAATAAACTATTCAAAAAAAATACTCCTGGGGTTGGGCCAGCCAGAGTGGATTTAACTGCTTACAAACTTAGAGGGCATCGAAGAGACCAGTTGGGATGGATCCATGGTAAATCCAGCACTAGGTATTTCCAGATGATGGTCCTTATTAATTCTGAAGGTGTATCATAGTTTCTAGTTCTTCTACAAGGAGCCTATATAATGTGTTTTTGTTTTAAATTAACTAGATTAGTTCATTTATTCATTCACTTAGCATACAGCTATTGAAAACTCCTTGTGTGCTAGGCACTGCTCTAGCCCCTAAGGATGCAATGAGCAAACACACAAGAAGTTTGTGAAGCTAAAGATAAGGAAGATGGATAAATAAAATATAAGTGGTGATAAGGGTTATGGGGAAAAAAAAATAAAGCAGGGGAGGGAGAAGCTATTGCCAGAGGGAGTGAGTTTTAATTTTAAATACAGTGTTTGGGGTAGTTTTCACTGAGAAGGTAAGTTTTGAACCAAGACTTGAAGGAGGTGGGGGAGCAGGTCACTGAGTGTCTGGAAGAAGAGTGATCCCAGGAGAGAAACCCACAAATGCAAAGTGTCTGGGGCAGCAGCCAGCCTGGAGGCTGCTCAGCACAGGCACAACTTCACGTGGGGCTGCCTGAGTGTCCTGGTGACACAGAGACTGACCCCCCTCCCCCCAACCCCAGGGAGTGAGCCAAGACAGACCAGGTGAAAGCCTCAAGGTCTTCTATGACCTAGCCTTAGAAGGCACATTCCATACCCAACATTTTGCAATACTGTGCTGGTTACAAAGCCCAGCCCTATTCAATACAGGAGGAGACTAAATGAGAATGTGAATACCAGCAGCTTTTTGGACACTGGCTACCACAGCTATTCTAGTTAAATGATCATTTCTAAGGGGCACCTGGGGGGCGCAGTTGGTTGAGCCTCTGACTTCGGCTCAGGTCATGATCCCAGGGGTTGTGAGTTTGAGCTCTGCATCAGGTTCTCTACCCTCAGTGCAGAGCCTGCTTCGGATCCTCAGTTTCCCTCTCTCTCTGCCCCTCCCCCACTTGTGCTCTCTCTCTTTCTCTGCCAAATATAAATAAACATTTAAAATATAAATAAATAAATTGTAATTTCTAATTATCTGCAATATTTGTCAAGTTCCACCTAACACCCTTTGTCGGGTTTATCTAAATATAACTAAGTTGTAAAACTTGGTAACTCTCTGGTTTTAACTTCCAATCTATGATAGCTGATCTTCAATCTGTTAATCTCCTCCTGATATGTCATTTGTCCTCAGAATGAAAGAATCTTTAACAGTTATCAACTTAAAAATTTTTTTAATGTTTTTTATTTTTGAGAGGAGAGACCGAGTGCAAGCAGGGGAGGTGCAGAGGGACAGAGAGAGACAGACTCTGAAGCAGGCTCCAGGCTCTGAGCTGTCAGCACAGAGCCTGATGCTGGGCGCAAACTCACAAACTGTGAGATCATGACCTGAGCCAAAGTTGGACACTTGCCCGACGGAGGCACCTAGGCGCCCCTAGGGCTGGACACTTCTTTATAATCATCCCATCTTTAAAATGTAATGTTGTTTTCCATGTAAATAGAAGGACTTTTTAAAATGGTTTTTCATATATGCTAAGTATACACTAAGAATGGAACTGCCGGGAAAATCACAGGAAGATTAGGCTTTATTTTGCTCAGTGCTTTACCAGGAATTGTCCACTGTTTTTGGAAAGCCACGTCACCCATGGTAATGCAGCCTGCGGTAACTGAGTCTCTGATATACCTACCTGTATCAGCCTCATTTGGAGCTGTCCCATTTGTCTGTTTCATCGTCTCCTGATGCTGGGCTCTCTGTAAGTGTCTGCCAGCCTGTTTCGTTATTCCCAAACCAGACACACAGTCTACAGATGCATTTCCCTTAAGGTACAGTCCTGACATCCAGGTCTGGAGGGGGTCAGAACAAGAGGTGAGCAGGGATCTCCTGAGCTTCCTGACATTCAGAGGGCCAAGGAATGCCTTAATGAGGAGGAAACATTTTGTTGCCCCACTGCCACCACCACAGCTGTCCCCATCGTTACCACCCACCTACCTTCATAACAAAACTCTTAGAGCACAGGGTTCCAGAGTCACCTTCTATTACCCAGGTGCCTCCACCATGCCCCCTATCATGTCAGGCATCTCCCAAGCATTGACACAGGCATTACTGTCCCCATTTACAGGTGGGGAAACTGAGACCTGGTTTCCACAGTATGGCAAAGACCCTGAGAAATTCTCTTAGAACCCTCACTGCTTTCAGGACAGGCTGAGCAGTTCTTTCCAAGTTCAGGCAGAGACAGGCCTTCCCTCTGTTCATTCTCTCTTTCATGATTATTTATTTTTGAAAGAGAGACAAAGACAGAGTGGGAGCGAGCGAGAGAGGGGCAGAGAGAGGGGGAGACACAGTATCCGAAGCAGGCTCCAAGCTCTGAGCTGTCAGCACAGAGCCCGATGCGGAGCTCGAACTCCTGGACTGTGAGATCATGACCTGAGCCTAAGTCACATAGTTAATGGACTGAGCCACCCAGATGCCCCTCTGTTCTTTCTCTCTATCCCTTTTCATGCCTGTGCAGGCTTGGAGGAAAAAAGGGGCTGGGCGTTCTGGCCAGATGGCAGGGTAATAAATGACTCTGATTTAATAATCTGTTGCTCTCCTCTTAATTAAAAGGCTTTTCCCTAAATGACCTGCTGTTCACACAAGAGTGCACAGTGCTTGGGTGAGGTTTGGGGGGCCAAGGGAAATCTGGACATGGAGGAGAAAGAGCTGGACAAAGAGGTGCCAGAGGGACAGAAGAAACCCACCCTAACCATGCTGGTGGGCCAGCTTCCAGGGTCTCCTCAGGTCTCAAACATATTCAATCTAATCACAGGGCGGCAAGGAACTTCTTTGCCATCTGTAATTGGTCTGGAAGCTGACTTAGCCATAGGGCTTTTGAACTCCTGGGATGGAGTATTTTATCTAACACATACCAAAGCCCCATCTGGCTTTGGGGAGTGGTTAGATGGCCTATGGACCATTTTGCACATGTAGTGTTACTTATACCCTTGATACACAGGGGCGGTGGCAGGAGGAGGGCTGGGGTTGCCCACTGTTTCGGGCATTGCCGAGATCTGCAGTTGCAATCAGATGACACTATTTAATAAACCCCCTATTTCATCTGTGCAGCGGCACTGTATAAATCCTTGTGACTGAAGTCTGCTTTACAGCAATTAGCATGCTGCGGCATATTTTCAAAGCCTCATCTGTAATTAGAACATGGTATTGATAAAGTGTTAGCTAAAGATTTAGACTTTGAGTTGGTTCATGAGGGACTGGTTTAGTTAATATTGATACTACCCCTTCCCCCTCCACCACTTAAAACTGTAGTTGGGAGTTAGAGATGTCAAATTCAATCAAAGCCCACATTAACACCTCCACCAAGGGATGCCTGGCCCTCCCTTACTGGTTCAGACTCATTCAAAGGACCCCAAAGATCATGTCATTCCAGAAAACATCCTGTCATTCTGTAACTCTCTCTTTTAAACATATTTCATGTAATTATCCAAACTTTCTTCAGCATTTGTGATTTTGTAGGATTGGATCATCCTTGTAACTACTGTTTTTTCCCCTTATTTCTGGATGTCAAATCCCTACTTATTCTTCAAAGGCCAGTTCAGACAGCACGGCTTCCTCAGCCTTCTTGGCTCTGCACTAGGAGCCCACCAGGTAAATGATCTCCTCTCTAGTCCCTGCAGCAATGTATTCTTTCTGTATTGCATTTTTTGACACACAGCTTGTCTTCCTCTGGACTTTAAGTTCCTTGGGACAAACCTTCTTTTCAGTGCTTGTTTTCTACGCATGGACAACAGGCTGGACAACAAAAGGCTAGAATACAGGCATCGTGCACACAAACAATACAAAGTTGCAGATCATCTGCCTGCTACCATGTTATGAGTACCACACTGTTCCCCTTATTGTAGCTTTATAGTGTATTTTACATAGTAACAATAGATTATTAACTTGCCCCCAGTGACCATTTACTGTGTTCCAGGAAATGGGCTAAGTGCTTTACCTTCTCATTTAACCCTGGCTGGAAGTCTCTGGGATAGGTGCAATTATTTCCATTTTATAGAGGAGGAAACCAAAATACAAAGAAATTAACTAACTTCAACACAAATGCAACAGGCAAAGCATACAACAGAGTGTATGGCATGTTACCACTTTATGAACGGAAGGAGGGATAAGTATGTTCTTACTTAAATGTGCATAAAGTATGCAAATGTATGGATGCAAGAAACTGCTGAAGTGGTTAAGAAGGGAATGAGGTGGCTAAGAGACAGGAAGGGAGGCAGAGGCAGGTTCAAGTTTTGGAGGCACTAAAGCTCATACACTTTGGGGGACAGAGAAGCCTTTAAAGAAAAAATAATACAGGATCATGAATACAGAATTAGGCACAGGACCTTAGAAGAGGCCTATGCAGATGAGGGTCCCTGAAGTTGAAGCTTATATAGCTTCACATTAAATCTGCCTCCGGCCAGAAGAAAACATTTCTCTGTACTTACTCTTGCATGTGTACGGAGTTAGAATCATGCAATTGTATTACTGATTCAAAAAGCATATAGTTATTTTAATTAGTATTTTAAAATGCCGTCACTCCAACTGGCAGCATGAAACAGGCCTTTTAATTTTTTCAAAGAGCAAATAAGTTTCGTTTGTCTACAAGCAGAGAAGGATGTGCTTGTAGCAAGCTGCAGGGGGCTTGGAGAAGGAATTCTGGAGCTGTCCGTTGAATGGAAGGGGGTTTGCTTTCATTATTTAGAAGTAGAGGTTCATGCCCCTGGTATAAAAGCCTTGAGCATGTAATACATACTAGACAACACATCGTTTGCTATACAAGGAAGGTTAAGAAGAGAGTCCCTGATCTTTCAGAAGCTTGCAAGAGAAATATTTTTTAAAAACCTAGAATAATATTGAATTGATTGCTAAGAGAGAGCTGATTTCCTGGAAACAAGTTCTGGACGACCAAGGAGGTGAGCGGACTGGATGCTAATGCTCTTTCCCAAATGGATCTGATGGCTCGTGGTTTCCTCTTATTGCATCCAGGAGTAGGAGGTCCTTACAGTAAACTACCTAGAAAGCATTCATTCTCTTAACCACTCAATTAGGGTAATTCACCCCCATGATGAATGGGACAGTTCCTGCTCTCAGATTTGGTGTGTGCTGGGAGGGTGGGGGGGCATCTAATGCAGATGTANCACCCCATCCTCAGCACCCTGATGCCTGAACTTGCAGAGTGGAAGGGAATGGCTGCAAGCCCCTCAGGCCCAAACAACATAAAATAGCTAGCAACTCCCTCTGTCTTTCTCTTGCCGACAGAACAAATCTGAACTTGCAGAGAATTTGGAGTGGATGCTCAAGAGACTCTTCGGACCATAAGAACTGAAATACTGGAATAAGGGAAGGAAGGCTTCTTGGCTACAAAGGAGACTGGATGTAGCCCCCAAGGCCACTTAAATTTTCCCCTACTCTTGAACTTCCTTAACAGTTGAATGACCTTTTATTTGTATGATGTTTTATTTGGGTCATGATGGGATGATGGGTCCCTTCCTTTTCCCATTGAAGGAATTGATGATCTTCATCAACTGTGAATGACCATATAAGTAAAGCTCAAACAAATGAGGGTGGGGGAAGGCTAGGGGAGAGAAGTATAACGTGCTTCACTTATATCTTTGAGAACTGAAGGCCAGGAAGCAATCCAACACATACAACAAATAAAAATAAGCTTTTGTTCCGTGATGTGGACAGGCTGGATAGGGTGTCAGAGAAGCAGAAATAAAAAGAGAAGAATAAAAAGTAAATAAACGTAACATAAAATGAAAAAGAAAGACACAGGGAGACACAAATATAAACACGGAGAAGCAAGATGTATAGAGAGACCCAGACAGAGGGACAGGTCACAGAGACATGGCCAGCCAGCTTTCAGGCACTCTTATTCGCCCCCCCGTGGCCTTCATGGATATTGCACCAAGCCAATGACCTACGTTAAATTTGCACATCTGTAGAAACAAATGAGGTTTGTTTCCCATGGAAGGGATGAAACTATATCAAGAGTAGAATATTGAGCAAAGTCTGGTGACTGTGCTCTCATTGTAGGACCCATGGAGGAGCATAGCGAAGGAGGGGTAAGAAGTAGGACATCTGGGAAGGAGCTTGGGCTCCAGTGTTACTTACGTACTTGAGGAAACTACTTGGCTCCTCTTTAACCCCCATTTTCCAGGGAAAAATGTAATTGTTTCAGTTCATACTTCGGCAAGGAAGCTGCAGAAAAAAAATAACAGTCCATTAGAGAGTTCCACATAGGACCCTGATTTTCTAAGCCAATTTCAAGTCTATTACTGCCAATGGAAGATGAGCAATGGAGCTCCGGGTGTGGGTGTGTGCTAGCCTCAGACATTCAGGCTCCTTGAGAAGGAGCGATGGTGCTGGAGTCTCCCTCCAGGCAGCTTTCCAAAATGAGCATCCAGCCAGGCCTGCATCATCTTTTCTCTGGCCTCCTGCCATGGCTTGCAAAACGCCCTTCTTCTTGGCACTCTTGCCTTCTTCCAGGGCACGCTCCACTCCGCTTCTGGGAGCAAGCTTCCCAAGATACACATCAGATCACACCATCCCAGAGTGAATCCTTCGGTGGCTTCCTACTGGTATCAGAACAAAATCCGAACTTCTCACCATAGCCTGCAGGACCCTGAAGCTCTCTCTGCTACTTGCCTCTCCAGCCCTCTACTCCTCTCTCTACTCCATCCTGTAGCCACAAGGCATTCATTCAGCTTTGCAAACACACCCAGCCTTTCTTTGTCTGGGTGTGGTGGTGCTGGCCTTTTCCTCTGGTTCAGGATCCTCTTTGCTCTGACATCTCAGAGCTGCTCCTCTCCACCTTCAGGTCTCAAGGGTAATGCCTGCCCCCCAACCCTGGGGAAGCCTTTCCTGATCACTCTGAAATAGTTCCCTCTTCAGTCTCACCTGAACCTTCTCTGTGGGTCCTTCAGGCATTTATTTTATTTCTTTGTTTCCTTTTTTCTTCCTGCTGCCCCAAACAGATTGTATGCTTTATGAACAAAGGGTGACATTTTCGGGTTCTTATTCACTATTGCAATCCCAGTGCCTTTGCACTGTACATGGCCCATAGGAGGTCCTTGAATGGTGGTTAAATGAATATATGAATGGATGGATGGATAAATAAAGTGAAATTTGGGATTTTAGAGGAATACAAAAAGTGAAATTTTACAGGCCTAAAAAAACTGGATGAGGGTGTTGAGGGGGATGCTTTTGGCAAAGGATACACAAAGCTGTCCTGGGCAGAAAATGTGCCAGATTTGAGAGAGAAGCTTGTGAAGTAATCACAGGCACCAAGACCAAACAGAGAAATGAAGATGCTTGGAGAATACTCACACCGAAGTATGGAACGCACAGTATAGAAAAAAATTCTGGAGTTTCTGTCTTTATAATACATTTAAAGTTTGGGGGGAGAGGAGATTTAGGGAAAGCAGACCCAGGAGGGATAAAAACTGAACTGTCAGACTCAGAGCAATTAAGTCCATCAGAACGGAACAACCGCGAAGGAAGGTGAATTTCTTGGCTTATAAACCTTCACATTGCTCCTCTGTGCTTTGGATATGTAAATGCCTTTGCCGACTGGCAGCACGGGAGGAGGGAACAGCCTCCTTATCCATCCAAAGTCTTGCATCTGCTCCAGAATCTTATCACAGCGCTCTAGGTGTAATTAACTTGAGCGATGACATGCCCTTGAGAAGGCTGTCAAAAGCTCTCTCCCCAAAGAACAGTCAAGCACTCTCTGGGGGATCAGAAGCAGAGGGAAGTGGGAAGCCCACCACCCACATCACTAGCATGTAGGCTCCAGGGAGAGGGATCTTAATCTGTTGTAGTTTCCAGACAAAACACCAGGCAAGGGCAAGCATGCAACAACTATTTAATTAGTGTCTAGAAAGAGCCGCACCCTGGGACTGAGATTTCCTGTTCCAGGCTGGTCTCTCTGCCTGGTCTGTGACGTCAGGCAAGCTAACTTCCCTCGGTGCGTTTTTACAACACACACAGGCTGATGTGGCCTCTACTTCCTCACCTAGGAAACTATATAGGCTCTGAAGACCCTTCTAGCTTTAAAATTCAACATATCAATACATCTGTAAATCATGTATGTATCAATATATATTTGCTTGCAGCTCAGCTAAGCCTAACTGATAACAAGTGGACTACTGTTATAGTTGTCCGATAAAATATAAGACACCCAGCTAAATTTGAATTTCAAATAAACCACAAATACTTTTTTAGCATAAGTAGTTCTGTGCAATATTTGAGACAAATATTTAGGGCCTTTGCCAAATCTGACCACTTTAACTATTTGTCTTCTATCCTCCAGATATCGTAATCTTTTGGAGAGGCAGTAATTCTTACATCTTTGGAATCCCTTACTATTGTGTTAGCCAGATTTTTGGATTTCACAGAGTAAATATTATCAGATTTTCTTTGAGGGCAAAACAATTTTTTATTCTGGTAAATAAGAGGATTTATAAACATCATTGCTTTACTGAAGAAAACCAGTTAAACATTAAAAATTCTGACATAAGAGCACTTGGATGGCTCAGTCAGTTAAGCATCCAACGTTCGCTCAGGTCGTGAGCTCGCAGTTCACAAGTTCATGCCCCGCATCAGGCTCTGTGCTGACAGTTCAGAGCCTGGAGCCTGCTTCAGATTCAGTGTCTCCTTCTCTCTCTGCCCCTCCCCGATTCGTGCGCATGCGCGCGCTCTCACGCTCTCAAAAATAAACATTAAAAACATTTTAAAAAACTGACAAACCCTCATTTTACATAATTATATACTTATCATTTATACCTATATGAATATTTATATATATTTACAATGATATAGTTATAATTATATGTAATTATATTAATCATTAAAAAATGTTATCTTTACAAAATACTAAATTGTCCTTTTGTTTGTGGGTTTCTAAGACAACCAGGTGATACTTCTCATCACTTTGGCACTGCCCAGCTGCTCTGTGTTTGCAGGCTTCAGCTGTGTGGTCCTGGCACCACTTAAAATTTTTTTTTTGCTTTAGCTGTCAGGAAAGTCTGAGTTCAACTGGAGCTCAATTGCTATAGGTATCTCCTCTTCTTTCTCCATCCCTTGGCTCCTGTGCTGTCCTTCAGGCTCTAAACCTTTTAATGAATGAACTTTAACTTAAGATGCCTCAAGAACTTCTGAAGTATGGAGGGGAAACCCCTTTCTTATAGTGAGGCCTCAACAAATGATGCTGTAGGCAAAACATGTGAATATTAAGTGGTGTCTGATTATAGTACTTGCTGAAGATGATTTTTTTTTAGTGAATTCTTATTTTTAATGTCCCATTCTTAGAATTTTAGTAAGTGAGAGCTAGAAAGGTAATTGCAACTTCTAATCCAATTCCAGACCCACCAAGTTGGGACTTTGGGGGATAAGATCCACAAATCTACAGGATCCGAATCACACTGGTCCACATGCCCTCCTAGTATGTATCAAAGGGCAATATGTGGTTTTACAGGTTTTATGGGATTGAGCACAACAGAGTGAAGTCGCTGTTATATGAATAGGGGACAGACACGGGTGAAAAACACAGCACCCAACATTTTTAGCAAATTAATGGACTTTGTTGGGCGACAAGGAGGGCAAGTAAAGGTGTTCATTAATTTCTGTTCATCTGTATAGTAGAAAGTTCTTGCTGGGTGAAGAGAAATGAAAGACCAAGAAGATTTACCTTGAATAATAGCAACATCCATCTGGCATCTGTTCTGGGATTTCACAGTTCACTAAGTACTTCTCTTGTCTTGCTTTGATCCTCACCACAGGAGATTTAGCAAGGTGGTATTGTTTTCCACCTTAACTCTGCAGTTGAGAAAATGGAGGCACAGTCGCTGTGTTTGCGTGGTCATAAAAGAGGTAGAGTGAGATTTGCATGCTTTCTAGTCCTAAATGTCTCTGAAGTTGGCTAAGACAAGCCAATGTCTTTGTCAGTTAAAATGATTTACATGTTTCAAAAGTGACTTTGTGTTTCAAAAGTCACACAATTCTATAGTATTATAAGAAAATCCAAATAATTCAGAAAAACATATAGATTAAAAAGAAGAGTGTGTCCCATCCTGCTCTGGTCCTGAGCAGTTTGGTGAGTTTTTGGGTTTCCTTTCCAGACCTTTTTTAATGAGTTTACATGCATTTATCGGTAAGGCTTTTTTCTTTCCTTCTTCCTTTTTTAATGGATCAATCTATACACATTGCTGTGCTTTGCTTTTCTTAACATTATATCTTGGCCATTTTTTCAAGTCCTTAAGTAGAGATCTACCTCTTTGGTTTTAAGTGAACCATGTTTGAAAACAGAATAGAAATCTTTGTGTACACTGATAAAGAAATATTATATTTACCACCAATGTGTAATAACTGAGTGGACTGTGTAAGGAAAGGGGTACTGATGCTCAGAAATGGGGTAAACTGACTCTGATAGTGTCAGTTTAGAAAATTTCCCTGAAGAACAGGAACTTCGGAATCAGAATCACAAATAGCCTAACAAAGCCTTGAAAAAGCAAATAGCTGCCTCAGTTTCCCCATCTAAAGAATAGGGATACGAATAACATATGTTCCAAAAGGTTATCGTAAAGATTAAATAAGATAACTCACATTAAATGGCCAGCACAACCACCGGTGAAGACAATGATGATGACCACGACGCCAACTCTCCTTAGTTCGTGAAAGTCAGGTAGAAGTTTGGACAAAGAAGGGGGGCTTAAATTGCGAGGTTATCGATACCTAGAATGGACGCTCCAGGGGATACTTTTTATTAAGAGCTACCAAATTAATCCGCTGTCTGGGATGCCCCTGGAGACAACTGAGACCGCGAGACTCTAGTTTTGGAAACTTCCAGTTTTGGAAACTTCAAGACCTGGTAATTTGGCTAAACCTTTGTGGGAACGGAGGACTACAATTCCCAGGCTGCACTACTCCAGTTCCGCCCCGCCCACGTCGTTGCGTGTCATCTAATTCCCGCCAGGCTCATGGCTCAAACTACAGGTCCCGGAAGACCTTGCTGCACCAGTCCAATCACCGGGCTCATCACTCTCACTTTGTGAAGCGTAACTGCGGCCGCGTTGCCCGCTGGGAAGCGAAGTTCGCCGAGACTGGACTCCCCCTCCCCCTCCAGGCCCAAGCGCGGCAATAAGGTGGGCAAGCTGGCGGTGCTGGAATACCCGCTTTTAACCGATCACCAGAAAGGGTAATCTAGCTCGGGAGGGGTCTGGAGAAGCCCCTGGGTTCAGGGAGGCCTCAAACGTGGCTCGCGTCCAGTGCCTATGGGTGAGAAGGCGGGCGAGACCAAATGCCAGCTTGGGAGAGGGAGTGGGGCCACGGGGAAGGGTGGATCCAAGTGTAGATAATAGGGGTGGGAGTGGGGCGTGGCGCTGTTATTGCCCAGCGGGGCGGAAGGCGCGCCCGCAGAATGGGGTGGAGCAGGGGGTCGCAGCCGAGAGGCAGCGGGCTGTTGGTGTGGGTGGGTGGGGATGGCTTCTGGATTTGAGGGCTGATTAGTGGGATTTCTTCATACTCTGGCCTTGCCTCCCGCAGTCTGCGCACCCGGCCTTGGGCCTGGATAACTTGGGGGTGCAGGAGAGCCCTGGTTGGAAAGTTAGGAGGTGTTACCCAGGAAGCCTGAAGGTTTCACCCCTGACCTGGGGACAAAGCCTTTGCCATATCCTTCGTAGCTGCTGGTGACTAGAGGAGGTGAAAGGTCTCAGGGGGGCACCATGGAAACCCCATGTGTTGCAGAGCTCGGTCCAAAGGGAGTCTCAGCAGCAAGGAAAGCTTTAAACCCTCTCAGAGGCCGAACGGTGCTGCTGGACTCCATCCCCATGTCATCATTGCGAACATTCACGGATGGAAGTCTAGTCAGAACCAAGCCAGAGAAGTGGGTGTCCAGCTCCTTGGTTCTAGAATATTGTAAAAGGTTGTATTGTTCATAGAAAAAGTCCAAGTAAATAAATTGAAAAAAAAATCAGGATACCAAACTATGTAATGATCCTTTTTTGTAACACATGTTTCTCTTGAAGATGTGGCATGCATCTGTGGATGGAAATTTTAAAAAATCACTCTAAACTACTCTAAACCGCTAACAGTGCTTATTGATGGGTGGTGAGATTACAGACTAATTTTACTCTTTTCTGTACATCTTTTTGTAGCATCTGAATTTGCACAATGAGCGTGCATTACTTTTTTTTTTTTTTTGCTGATTTTTCCAAAAGAGTCGTGGTTGCACTACGGTGATGCACTTTGCACGGCAGGCACTAGGGCCGACTGATTTGTGGCTTTCACCTGGCCTCCTCCAGGTTGGTTTGCCAGAAATGATGACAGGATTGAATTTGAGGGATGAATTTAGTGTGCAGTCTATGTGAGGCTAATGCTACTTTCCTTCTTTGTTTCTTCCAGGTTGGCCACAGGCTATGTTAGCAGGTGTCACACCATGGTATGTGGCTGCTTTGTCTGTCAGTCTAACCCATGATCACCTCTGGTTTGAACTGTCACCCTTCTCATCTGATAGATCTAGGTTGCACTGCATAACTTCCTTGGGAATCTGATACCTCACATTGGCTGTGGGGGGAGGTGGCGATGAGAGGGAGAAAAATATTGCAGCAAAATTACCTTTGGATTCGATCTCACCTTGCTTTTTTGCTTTTTTGTCAGTGTCTTTGTGTTAGTGTATGCTCCCTATTCCCCCTGTGTGTGTTTGTGTGTGTGTGTGTGTGTGTTTAATTATAAAAGAAACTTTAACATATCCCTTGATTGTGTTCCTTGTGTATTTCCTGGGACAAAAGCTTGTGAAAATCAAGGTAGGAGCATGGCAAATAAATATATGTGGTATTTATTTCAATATTGTTTTTGCTTCCTCAGCTTCTGCCAAGTTTCTGATTGAGGAGTGACGTCCCTGCATAAGCATTTCCCTGTTAAAATGTCCTTGCCTCTCACAGAGCAGCAGAGGAAAAAAATCGAAGAGAATCGACAAAAGGCCCTGGCCCGTAGAGCTGAGAAATTATTAGCGGAACAGCATCAGAGCGCGGGTTCTGGCTCCTCCATTGCCACCAACTCTTCTGGGTGGAAGCAGGGCCCGCCCCCCAGCCTTCCCAGGGAGCCTCCTAAGCCAGGGAGCCATGGTGTCCTTTTAAAGCAACAGAATCTCAGCAGTTCATCCACCAGTGACCAAAGACCCCCTAATCCCCACCATTTTCATCTAGGCACGCCACAGCAGGCAAAGGGGAGCGGGAAGATGCAAGAAGATGCACCCACAGCCTGCCTGAGCCATGGCCCACCGACTCAAATGACTGCCACCACGGTCTCTCCTCCGTTGGCACAAAGTCCTCCAGAGGTCCGCACCCAACAGCTGCTGTGTTATCGGTTAGGTCAGGCTCATCCTCAGGCTTCACACAAGACCAAATCCCCACCCTTTGCTAACATAACTCATGAGCCTTTGGCCAAAGCAAAGGGTTTCCAGAAGACACCAGCTTCTTCCTTTGGACAACCACATGAGGACCCTGGATTGGACGCCAAGGCAGTGAGGCCCTCCACCTCAGGGCAGAACATATCTGACAGCCACTGTGGTTCAGGGAGCGTGACACCCGGGATGGAAGGAAGTATTCCACCACAGATACCAGGGGCCTCGCTCCACAAAGCAGCAAGCATGCAGAAGGGAACGTGCATAAGGAATGGGGAGCGCTTCCAGGTGAAGATCGGGTACAATGCACAGCTCATTGCAGTCTTCAAGAGTCTGCCCAGTAGAAGATACGGTAATGAGTCTTTGGTCTTGTTCTTCCAATGTTTTTCTTCTAATTTTAGAGTCTCTTTCAATCTGACAGGTTCTCATAAATATGAAGAGAGCGCATTGGCACATTCTGTCCGTCCAGTTGTTAAAAATTATTGTTTTTGCTCATGTTTCCTTTTGTAATAGACATTCCTCCAAACAGCTGCCAAACTTGGGGGCTGCCACAGGGCCGTATGGAGAATGGATGAATATTCCCTGAGAGGTCAGGTCCCCTGCCGGGTGCTTTATTTGTGCTGTAGCACTTCTAACAACAATTTTTTGGGCTAGGTAAATGTTATTTCCATTTTAAAGGCAATAGAACCGGCTTAGTAGGGCGAAGTAACATGCTGCCCTTGGTTCTTCTGGAAGGGCAGAGCCAGGATGTGGCTGGGCTTACAGCAGCTCAGAGAGCATGCTCCTCTCCGTGCTCTGCCTGACCCTTCTGGGCCTCGGAGAACTTGGATTCTAGTCCCACCTCTGACCTTCTCCCTCTTCGGTGAGACCATAACGTCCCAGGTCCTGACCTGAGTTCCTCTCCAGAGAGTAGGAACACTGTCCTCGCTTGTGTTTGCCTGTGGTTCTCCACAGGGATTTTGTACATCGCTGGGGGCCCTTCCTCACCTGATTTGAACTCAACACTCATTCATTCCTGAAGCCAGCTTTTACTGAATGTCTGGGTACAACTTGTAACGACAGTCATCAGCCTCCTTCTGTTTCCTTTCAGATCCTGCCACCAAGACGTGGAACTTCAGCATGACCGACTACAGGGCACTGAGTGAGTAGGCGTGTCATTGCCCAGCATGCAGGGAGAGACTGGTACTCAACAGCTCCCGGAGCCTCAGACGTGGTCCCGCTCATGGTTTACGTAGCATTTAGGACACTCCCGCAGTACTCTTCTGCCTTCTTGCTAAGAACCAGTCTTCGGTGCAGGTCCCCATTTTAACAAAAGCTAGCATTTAAAGGAGCTGCTATGTGCCAGGTTGTTCTAAGTTTCCTACACAGGCATACCTCCGAGGCTTTGCAGGTTTGGCTCAAGACCACTACAGTAAAGCAGATATCACAATGCAGTGACTGAGGTGAACTTTTGGTTTCCTAGTGCACGTAAAAGTTACGTTTGCACCATGCTGTAGCCTGTTAAGTATGTAGTGGTGTGTCTGAAAACATGTAAAAAGCTTAGTTAAAAAATACTTTCTTGCTGGGGCACCTGGGTGGCTCTGTCAGTTGAGCGTCTGACTCTTGATTTTGGCTCAAGTCATAATGTCACAGTTAGTGAGATCGAGTCCCATGTCGGGCTCTGCGCTGGCAGTGTGGAGTCTGTGAGGGATTCTCTCGCTCCCTCCCTCTCTTCCTTGGCTTGTGCGCTCGCGCTCTCTCTCGCTCTCTATCAAAATAAACTTTAAAAAAATACTTTATGGCTAAAAAATGGTAGTTATCACCTGAGCTTTCAGCAAGTTGTAATCACTGACCACAAATCCCTATGACAAATATAATAATAATGAAAAAGTTTGAGATACAGCAAGAATTCCCAAAACATGACCAAGAGGGAGTGAGCAGATGGCTGTTGGAAAAATGGCGCCGACAGCTTTGCTCAATGCAGGGTCGCCACAAACCTTCAACTTCTAAAAACGGTATTTGCAAGGTACGGTAAAGCAAGGAGCAGTCAAACAAGGTATGCCTGTTTACGCCAAGTCTTCTGTTTCTCGTAACAGCCATTCTACAGATGTCTGGGAAAACAGAGACCCAGAGAGGATAAGGAACTAAAGTACGGTCACACAGCCAATGAGCCGCACAGCTGGGATTCAGACCCACACAGTGTGACTTCAGAGCGCGTGTGGCCGCCAGAGCACTGGCTCCAGCCAGGACAGGCAGCGGGGTTGCTACCCCGAGAGGTGGCGTCCATCCTCACAGCACCGCATGCTGGTTAAGCAGAGAGCACAGGCCCCAGCGGGCACCGCTAGCCAGGTGTGACCGGTCGTCAGAGCCCCCAGGTGCCCTGCTCTGTCTTCTCAGATTGTACTGACTCTTAACACCAAGGGTTTCGTCACTTTGGTGCCTGGAGCCTATGTCTCTGCCAGCATGTTAACCCTGGGCGTTCTGGTCTCCCATTTTCCTACTCTCTTTCCTCAGCCTTTCCTATGCCCCCTCTTTTCCCACCCAGCTCAAATAGGGAAAGGTGAGGCAGGTTGAGGTCACTTCTCTGCAGGTTGGGAGCATGCAGTAGAATTGCCTGGAGCCACCAGTAGTTTCTGGGTGGGAGAGGTGATGAGACTGCCCCCTGCAGAATTTCCTGTGTCTCTTTAAATGTATGACTTCAGGTGGTATCCCTTTGGTAGCTACTGGTGACGTTTTGGGGGGAGGACTGACTTTTACTGTTATATTAATCCATGTGTTAGGTGTTGGGAGGGGGAGAGCCAGTACTCTGGGTTAAGATTGCAGGTTTCAACAGCTGGTTTTCTCATTTTTTGCTCAGTTTAGACCAGTGAGTTCGGCTGGGTTTTTTTGTTGTTGTTTTTTCACTGCTGTGCCCACAATGCATGGTGACTTGGATGACTTCTGCTTTTGCAAATTCATTTCGGTTTTCTGTGTGATATGGTTGCTTCTTGTAATGCCCCACATCTTTTTTAAAAAACTGGTTATTGAGTGGCACCTGGGTGGCCCAGCTGATTGAGCATCTGGCTTCAGCTCAGATCATGATCTCGCAGTTCGTGGGTTTGGGCCCCACATCGGGCTCTGTACTGATAGTGAGGAACCTGCTCCAGATTCTCTCTCTGTGCCCCTGTCCTGCTCGCTCTCTCGCTCTCTCTCAAAATAAATAACTAAGCTTAAAAAAGAAACTGATGGGGGCGCCTGGGTGGCTTAGTTGGTTAAGCGTCCGACTTTCGCTTAGGTCATGATCTCGCGGTTCGTGGGTTCGAGCCCCGCGTCGGGCTCTGTGCTTGACTGCCAGCTCAGAGCCTGGAGCCTGTTTCAGTCTGTGACTCCCTCTCTCTCTGACCCTCCCCTGCTCACGCTGTCTCTCTCTCTCTCTCTCTCCTAGAAATAAATAAAAAACATTAAAAAAAAAGAAACTGATTATTGGGCACAAAATTCTCCATATTGCTTTTAGATGAATTTTACTGATTATGAATAACTTTGCTCCTCTGCCTCCTTACCAGTGTTTTGCACGATTGACCTGCTGTCTGCCTTGAACACTCGTGCAGTGACAGTGAACTTGTGTATTTATCATTGCTCTTTTTTCTCTTTGTTGAAGTACAGTCGACACACAATGTTAAGTTAGTTTCGGGTATACAGCATGGTGACTCAACAGCTCTGTGTGAGGCTGTGCTCAGCACAAGGGCAGCCACCATCTGTCCTTGCTCTTTATATTTCAGATAGGTTTCTGACGTGTCTTCATAATAGCATACACTTTTTATCAGTGTCACGTGTAAAGACTATCAGTCCTGCTGCCAACTTGCTTTAGGCGCACCTGTGGGTTTTGCCTTTATAACCCCTACCGCATCCTGCATCGTATAGAAAGTATATCATCGTGCAGAGAAGAACAATTATTCCTCCATAGTCCCCCTACTCAATTAACCGCTATTAACATCTGATTCTGTTCCTTCCAGCCTTTTATCTATGTGTTAAAACATATGCCCTTTATATTTGTAATACAATTTTGTCTTTTTTTACTTAGCGTTCCAGCAGAAGTATTTTTATATTAATGGTGAACGTTAACCACTAATTCTGAGCCAGGAAGAGACAGGTGTCCGTTAGACCACTGTGACCTCTTAGAAAATGGTTTCATACAGTTAAACTTAATACTGTTTTTTTGTATCTTTGTCTTTTCCAAAATTTCTTAGTAAAAACAATTAATGGCTACATAACATTCCATGGCAAAATTTGTCACAAGTTGCTTAAATCATTTCCCTTTTATTTCATTTGTATCTGCTCTGGGTTTTTCCAGTGTTTAAGCTGTAAGCAATACCTTTATCTGTTAATGTCTGTGTTTTCAGTTGTCAGCTTGGATAGATTCCTGGAAGTGGAAGCATGATGATCAGTGCTCAGAACTCTTGTTAGATAATGCCGTATTGTTTTCCAAAAGGTTTTATTCCCAACTAGCAAGGCAGATATCTGGTTATTTGTTTTTTTACATTTATTCATTTTGAGAAAGACAGAGAGAGAATCCTGAACAGTGCAGAGCCAGCTGCGGGGCTTGAACCCACAAAATGGGAGATCATGATCTGAGCTGAAATCAAGAGTCAGATGCTCAACTTTCTGAGCTACCCAGGTGCCCGTGTTTTTTTGGTTTTTTTAATCTTGCAAATTTGATGAATAAAAATGGGTTTTTATTTCTCTGATTATATGTGAACTCGAACATTTCTCCAGATGTTAGTCATCTCTCCCCTCTTTTGAGTTTGTTAGCAAGCTCTGCTCACATTTCTTGCAAAAATCTTTATTTGGTAGTTTTGCCTTGTAATTCCGTTTGGGTTTTTTTTGACAGTTTAGTTTTATATAGTCCAATCTGTTAATCTATAAAATGCATCTGTAACAGATAAAATAAGGCTCGAAACTGCATTTTTGGACTGATGGTTCTGTGTTTCTTTCTCTGGTCTTTCAAGCAGTAGCAGAGCAGTGACCTGGGGACTGGGTGAAGGGGGTGACTTCTGGGTGTTGACCTCAGTGGCTTCTGTAACACAGCCTCAGAAATTCCTAAATAAGTTCACACATCTTGTTGAGATCCCTCCTCCCCCTGTTCATTTCTGAGTTGTGCATTGTTTAATTGGAACACTTAAGGAGCAGAAGTCACATTCAGTAATCCTGGAATTCCCAATGCCCCAGGGAAAGCATGCTTTCAGGCCTTCCTAATCTAACCATGCTTTGCTTTCCTCCCACCCTTGCCCTCCTCCTTTGCCTGCCTGAGCACCACAGGGCCCAGTGAAAGTCATCCACGTTGTCACATATGTCCTTTTCTTCCACAGTGGAAGCAGCCCAGCGCCTCCCCTCCGTCACCCTGCAGCCTCTGGAAGAGACTGAGGACAGCATGGAGTCCCCCTCCGCTGGTGGTGTGGCCCAGACCCGCCTGCCCCCAGCTCCCTCCCTTGCCTTTGTCAAAGGGCAATGCACGCTCATCTCCCGGGCCCGCTTCGAGGCAGACATCAGCTACTCTGAACCTTTGATTGCACTGTTTAAGCAGATGGATTCCAAAAGTTACGGCAAGTACTTGGCTTCCATCTGATTCTTAGGATACACAATGGTCCGTGGTCTCAGAGCAGGTTATTTTTCTCTGTCTGAATAGTCAGAAATGATTTCTGTCCCTAGGAGAGCTTGAAAAACAGGCATATGCCATAAAAATAAATACCCTTGGGTAGACTGAGTCAGTGGTTGTCCCACTTGAACGTGCACCCAAGCCACCTGGAGGGCTTGGTGAAACAGATTGCCAGGCCTGGCTCCCAGAGTAAACACTGAGGCCCAATTCCCACCGAGAGACACTGATTTAATTGTTGCGAGGTGGGGCCTGGGCATTGGTGTTTGTAAAAGTGTAATCATCAGCCAGAATCGAAAACTGCTGGCCAAAGCGAAGCACCTGTGCTTTATTTTTTGTGAGGCTCTTCAGAAGGTGCCCCATGAGAATAAGGGGCAGAAGTTAGTGTTAGAATTCTGAACTGCCGGGTTTCATTCTCAGCTTGGGCTTTTATGTAGCTGCTTGGGATCGATATTTCCCATCCTTGAAATGGTTTGAGTCTTTTCCTTAGGTGAGTAGAAAGCAAACCCTTGAACCCGCATGCCTTTGAGACCTCATGTTCAGGCAGTGTTATGGAGGAAGCCTCTATAGAATCACCTGCACAGTGAGCTTTCATCAGGGTTGGGGGCTCCTTCAGGAGAAGGGCGATGCCTGCTATTACTGTTTTCTTCCTTGGATGGATTGAGTTTTAACTCACAAGGGCAGCCTGCCGAGTTCCAGGATTTGGGTGAGCTGTGCCGGGGCCTGGCCTGAGTCATGAGACGAGTCACTCACACAAGGGCCAGGGTTCTTTACCTCCCAGGCTCCCTTGGGTTTTCGACTTCAGTGTGGTGTAGCCCACCCTTAAGAGGCCGGTACAGAAGGCTTGTGTGTATTCCACAAAGTGTGGCCTTTGAAATCACACACCAAACAGATATGGTCTGCTATTCTGGAAATGTGAACAGCTAAAATACTGGCATTCAGTCCTGCGCACACTCAGACATCTAGAAACCATGATTGGATTTTTTGTTTGTTTATTTGTTTTGCCATAACTACTATTCACAGACTTTCCCATTTGCTGTTCTGCCGCTGTCAGCGTCAAGCTGTTGTCAGGAAGTGTCCTGTACTGTTCTCACCGCGGGAGTAGCCTGTCTGCCTTTGATCTGTCAGATTACACAGGGGGCCTCCTTGCTTTTTTTTCAGAAGCCTACTTACTATGTGTATGCGGCTTGTTCCCTAACCGCCTTGCTTTCTTGGTGGTCCTCCAGAGAAGAGTGCATGTTTGCTGTCCAGAGGCATTTATCTAGTTGAAGCACCACGGTTTTTGCATAAGGTAGCTCAGTAGGGAAGCCTCTCTAAGAACTTAGGTGGCATTGGGTAGTGGGATGCTCACCCTTCTTGGTTAGTACGGTGTGTGGAGTGGGCTGCGCTCTACTGCAACAGATGGCGTCACGCTGATAGCGACAATACTAATGATTTATAGTTGCTCACTTTCTTTTGAGTGCTTATTGTTTGCCAGGCACAGTTTCGTAAGCATTCAAGGCTTAAATCTCATGTCATCCTCCTGGGAACCCTGTTACTCAGGCGCTGTAGTGTCCTCAGTTCTCAGGTGCGGGAACTGAGGCCCAGAGGAGTTACATGATTTGCCCAAGGTCACACAGCTAGGAAGCAGAAGAACTGGGATTTGAACGTAGGCCCCCTGACCACTCTCAGCCTGATACCCAGCTTAGTGGGTTGTAAGGAGCATGGGAATCTCTTGGTTCCGTGCCGGGCTTAGAGTAAGCCCTGGTTAAGTGTGAGCTACCATTGTCATCCCCATTTTGGAGATTCAGGGCCTCTCTGACCTGCCAGGCCAGCCCCAGCCCCATGTCCCCATAGGAGTCTCTGTCTCCCCCTTAACAACACAGTATTGTTGCCACATCAGTTTGTCTTTCCCTCCTGAGTTCTGTGAGAGCCGCCAAGGCAGGTGTTCTCAATCCCTGTGTCCCCAGTGCCGGGCACAGGACCAGCCACGTCATCCTGGCTTTCTGGAGATTTGTGAAACCAGGGATTGAACGAGGAAGTGTCATAACGTAGCAGGAGGGCAGGCTGTCACGTTGTGTGTTTCTTGTCATTGCAGATGCCAAGACCAGGAAGTGGAACTTTCTCCTGGAAGAGCACAATAAACTAAGTGAGATGCCTTCCTTGCTTGTTTCATATCATGCTGTTGTTATGCTTTAATTATCTGCCTTAAATTGAACGTATTTTTAAAGAGCATCCCCACCCCCTGCCTATGGTAACTTCATCTGCTTGTACCCAGGATGTGTGAAAGTGAAGATGGGCCCAGGTGGCCACACCCCGTCTGCTGAGATGGTGGCTTTATGGTAGCCCAGGCAAATGCAGGGCCTCCATTTCCATCTGATGCAGCCAAGCAGTCAAGGTCCTGAGGCCCGTGCAACTTCCCACCCCTCATAGAAGTGTTAGGTGCGGACTTTGGCGATCAGACTGGAGTTGGGTTTGCTTAGCATAGATGGAGGCCACTGTAGATTTCCTCTAAGAAAGGCTCTTGGTTTACTAGGAGAACCAGATGATCATTGAAGGTCGGAGGGTCTAGGTGGCTATGGACTTGGTAACAGGCCTGGGCGCATAGCACTTAATAAGTCCTTGAAGACTGACTAAAGGAAGGGATATGTGTGCAGGTGTCCGTATAAGAGAGAGAACCCAGTTGGGGCTTACCATTTTTCTTCTCCGGGCTCTGCATGGGTGGGGCAGTAAATTCTACTGTGCCTGAGAAAGGGGGCACAGGCATAGCCCAGCCTGTCCCAGAACGCCCGTCTGTCACCCATCTTCCAAGCTGCACACTCCTGCAGTGGGCGTGTGGCAGGCGCCACTTAGGTTCCTCCTGCTTGGCCCCCTGAGGAGTTGGTGGGCCTCTGAGCCGGTGTTGGTCGCAGTCAGGCCAGGAGAGACATGAGCCAGTGGGGAGCTCTGAGTCATTGGGCATCTTGCCCCCCAAGCCAGGGCTTTCAGCAAGAGGGAGAAGCTGGGTTTCTTTCCTCCATCTCCTCCTCAGGTGACTTACTAGGTGACACTGGGTAGATAATCCAACATTCTGGGTCCCCTCTGCCCTTTCAGTGAAAAAAGGGCTCTTCACTGTTTCTATCCTACTGACAGAAATTAAATAGAAGTGTTTCTGATTCCTTGTGGAAGGACTTGCAGCAGGCCCAAGGTTAAGTGTGACTTATGACGGGGCCCTTATTTGGCACCAGCAAACCCTAGCTGAGAAGCGAGCATGAGCGACGTTGAGCTGAGGTCCCGAGGCTGCTGCGATCTGGAACTTGTGGTTCAGAGTGAACTGTTGGGCCAAAGCTGGATTTTTGATGAGCGGTAGGAGTGAGGGTTTCCCTCTTGCCCCTTTGGTTTTCAGCCGCAGAAAGGCATATCATTATATTAGCTGGAAAGGCTTTGGTTTTTATGGACCAACACGAAGCGGGACATGTACGGTTAGCCGAGGAATGTAATGAAAAACCGTGTCTCGCGACTCCTATAACGTTACGTAATGGTGCCAAATCCTGTGTGGGCTGTAGACTCTTAAATACCTGAGGAAAACGATGGATTCTTCAACCAGAAAAATGCACATAGTGGCCACACATGAAATTTTGCATTTGATGTTAATAATCACACAGATCATAAGAATTCTAGTGTCAGCACTCAGATTGGTGCTTTATGTGCCATCTTGTCGTGACAGCAACTGGTGGAAGGTAAGACGGATTCTACACATTTCATAGATGGACCCAGAAAAAGGAGGAAGCAGTCGTTTTCCTAACTGACAGCATTGTAGGCTTACAATCATGCCAGTGACGGAAATCAGACCAGGCTGGTGATCTCGAGGTTGTAGCGTGACCCATTTGGGAATGTGGATGCCAGCCCGTGAACAAGAAGCTGAGGAGGCAAGGCTCTGCAGAATACCCCAGGTTAGCTCTGGTTTTGTTAACAGACTGCAAACCTGGGGCCTCTGCGCCTCTCCTCTGCCCCCAGCCCTCCTTCCTTGTGTGTGAAGTTAGATTCCTGATCCTGACCTACCGAGCGTGTGCATATGAAAGTCATTAAGAAATGGCAGTGAGACCTTCTGAATGCACAAATGCTTCTTGATGACATGGTGACAATCATTTTCTCCAGATGAGGTGAATCTAAGAGCTTTCCTTCTCCCCTCTTTTCCAAGTAACTTGAGGCCTTTCGCCCACAGTGAAATTGGCATAAGGCCTTTTGTTTTCCCCCGGCTGTCACAGTCCAGAAGGGTTCTGCATCCCCCTCACCGATCCTGTCTTGTCAGCTGCTATTTGAAAACATTAACATCTCTCTGCTGTGTGGCTCAGTAGCATTCTGCCAAAGAGCGATTTTACAGAAGCGATTTCTAGATGACTCATGAAGCCAGACAGCACATTCCTGTCATCTTCCAGCACCTGGAAAGGACATGAGTGAATTGGGGGACTTTCTCAGAAACATACCCACTTGGCTGAACTGGCAGCATAGGATCGTGGGGGCAGTAGCTGGGGGGAGACAGAGCGGAGGTTGCTTTTTCCTCCTGAACGGCTGGAAGAACATTATGCTTACAAAGCACATTTCACACCGGCCGGATCATCAGCCCTTTCGTAGCTTTCATCAGGTATTTGCATGCTGGCAATCACCAGGATTAGAATAAAAATGGTTTCTGAAAGCACATGGAGTGCTCAGTCTCCTGAAGTGTGCACGAATCAGCATGTGCAGATTTAATTTGGAGGCATAAAATGTATTTCTCCATCAGTATGGGACGTCTCTTTTATATTAAAGCTGTCAACCTTACCTAATTTCTTATCATGGTGATTGTGTTCACACAAACTGTTTCCAGAAATAACTGGTATATACATTTAGTGAGAAACGGAAATGGATTTAAATACGTTGAGGATACAAAGCCATTGAAGGTAGCAGTAGATGGCTCGGTCCTCCATATTGAGATCAATATTTGCAATGGTGGCCATTTGATGGTGTGGCAAAAGACGTGGATATTAAGGAAAGATGTGGCCATGTGGCATATGAACCAACAACCTTAGAATTTCAAGTACTATTGGGTAGAAATGAATTATACCCAGTTTCTTATTTGGTTCCCTTTACCAGGTTTCTGAAGACAATTAGCCCCTTGATGGGTTACTGTGATTCCCAGGGTACACGTGAGAAGGTAAAGGATAAAGAACAACATAAGATCTGCAAACAGGAGTTACTCTCCCAATTAGCTTTTACAAAGGACAGTGATAAAAGAGAAGGACATCTCAAAAGCTAACTCCCCTAGGACAGCAGGCTGCGATTAGCAGATTGATGATAATTCTACCACCAGCGACTAGATCTATCATCTTTGGTTTTTAACTTGTCTCTCTCCCACCCTCAGACTTATCTGTTTTGTTTGTATCCCTGGTTTATTCTTTTTCAGTTTCTCTATTAAATAAAAGAGCTTTTTCCCCCCTTCTTAATTTTAAAATCAGGTGAGGCTAAATTCTTTCAAAAAGCAAAACCATTGAAATTAATTTCCTTTCATATCCTGTAGATCCCACGTGGATGTTTTGCACATGGGGTGATGGCTCTGATTGGAAGGAGAGATCTCCCCGTCTGTTATATAGGGGTCTGGAACCAGCACACCTAGAAGGAAAAGTAAAGACCCCTAAATACATGTTTTAATGGAAAGAATCAGAGTAATGGTCACTCTTAGGAACAGTTTAGACTCTGAGCTTAGCAGGGGGTTGGTAAACTTTTTCTGTGAAGGGCCAGATAGTAAGTATTTTAGGCTTTGGGGGCCACGTGGTCACCCATCTACTCAGTTCTGCCATCGTGACAAGCAGGCAGCCATGCTAGTCGTCAGACAAGGTGGCACGGCTGTGTTCCAGTCTCACTTTATCTACAAAAGCAGACAGTAGGCTGGTTTGGCCCACAGGTCTAAGCTTGCCAGCCTGCATTAGAGGAGAGGCAGGGTGCTCTTGGTCACCTCCAGACCAAGGGACTTATCAGCTGCTTCACCATTGACATCACTGCTGTAAAACTCCCCTCTCTCCAGCGGAGGTCGGTATTCTTTCTTACAGAAAGAGTCACAAGTGTGCAGGGCCATTTGTGTTTTTATAAGTTGGTGGACTCAGCGTGGACTCTGCCCCCTTGTCATTGCTATTGTTGTTGTTTATAAATAGCCCTCCTGTCCTGATCTTTCTTAGAAATCCCTAACAGCTTCCCTGTGCAGAACACAGTGCTTCCTTGCCTATCAACAGCAGGTGACTTAGAGTTCTCAATTTCTCAAACGTCAAAACCCAAATAAAACATGAAGAGGGGCGCCTGGGTGGCTCAGTCGATTAGGCATCCAATTCTTGGTTTCGGCTCAGGTCATGATCTCACAGTTCATGAGTTTGAGCCCCGAGTCAGACTCTGCCCTGACAGAGCAGAGGCTGCTTGGGATTCTCTCTTTCTCTCTCTCTCCCCATCATTTGCTCTCACGCTTTCTCTCTATAGATATATAAACTTTAAAAAAACCATGAAGATAATAGAAATGACAAGATTTATTCATTCTACATCTTGCTTTTTCATCAGTCTTTCTGGGCTTGATTTTTAAGAATGTGGGTCCTTATTTATTCTGGGAATACTCAGAATTGCTTTAAATTACTTTAGGTTAAAAAAAAAGAGTCAGCCACAGAAACATTTGCAATTCTTCCGAGTGTCCTTGTAGTATAGAAAATCAATTTGGCATTAGTGGCTGCCCTCATATTTGCAGAAACTGAGGAACAGAGAGGGCAAACCAGTTCTCCAGGCTCATGGACTTGCTCGGGGTGTGACACGTCAGCCCTCGGTTTTGTCTCCAGTTAGAGAAGACAGCATGCGTCAGAATTCCAGCCACTGAGCTCCGTATTTTGAAGCCCGCTCCCTGTCCTTCGCTCTCGCAGGTGTTAGCCCTTCAGTTGACACCCCCCTGTGCTCCTTTCTAGTTGCACATGTGCGCCAGCTTCCCGAAGTTCAGCTGGATCCTCTGCCCAAGACGCTCACCCTGGCGTTTGCTTCACAGCTGGAGAAGACGTCTCCCTGTGTCCCACAAGCCATCCCCGAGGCAGACCTTTCTGGAGTAGACCCCAAGCTCGTGTCCAGTCTGCTGCCCTTCCAGAGAGCGGGAGTCAAGTAGGTTCTCGGTCTTCCTCTTGCTTGGACTCCATCACTCGATACAAACTAGGTTCAGACGCTCCTTCTTTTAGGAACGCTCATCTTCCATGGACATCTAGAAGCAGCTAGGCGATAAACAGCCAGGTGTGCTGTCAGCAAAGCCTGATTATAACCATTGATTGCATATTCTATGAGTTAATCAGGACTCTGGATCGCAGGTGTGCAGACACCCAACAAGGAAAGAGATTTCTCAGTGCGCGTAGTAGAAAACCGAAGGTCTCCAAAGATCTCATCAAGACTCCCTGTCTCACTCCGGCTTGGCTTTCTCCTCAGTTTGCTTTGTTCTCGGCCAGGTGCTCCTCAGGTGTGGCGGTCGGGGGCTGCCTCGCACTTCTGGCCTGCACCCGTCAGCTCAGTAACCCAGTGGAAGCACCTCTTCCCCGGTGGGCCTGACACTGAAGGGCCTGAAACGTGCTGATGCCAGGACCAGTTGCTGTGTCCTGGGGGCTGGGGAGTCTTGGTGAGAATGGATGACAGACCCAGCCCATCCCTGGAGCCACGAGGAGGGTCTGCCCCACCCCAGTTACTTGGACCAAGTAGAAGGTGGTGGTTTTCCAAAAGAAAGGGTGCTCTAGTATAGGGAGAAAAAAAGATAAGCCCGCATCATGACTTGCCCTGTGTTCCAGAGCTGCTTGGGAAGAACCGAGTGACAGGTTTGAACTTTCCTTCTAGTGAGAAGACCAGAGGTCATGGAGAGGAAAAAGGCAGTCCTGATGGCTGTCCAGAGACAGTAGGGGCTACATCTGTCTTCCCGTGGTGTGGTTGGGGGTATGGCCCCGTGCAGGGGAAGAATAGATCATCATGGGACTGGCAAACAGACAGCCTGTCCACCTGCCCTGCGGCCTGCTCTTTAGGTGTTGGTAAAAGCTTGGCCACGTCTCTGACGGGATTTTGTTCTGTGATCTGGGCGCGGTCCCACCTCGCTGCATTCCCGCAGTCCCAGCTCTGCTCACGCCTTTTCCCTCATTTTCCCCTCTGTTACAGTTAACATGCTCTGCACAGCTCCATCTTGCTTGAGCGTGGGCCCGCCCCCACCCCTGGGCGGCATCTGTCTCCAGCATCCCAGTTCTTCTTGGCTCCGTTAGAGATCCGGGGCCCACGTGGCACCTGCCGGCCGGGCCACTAAACCCCGTCACCGCCGAGGGCCTCTGTGTAGACGCGTCTGAACCAGAGCCTGGCCGGCAGCTTTCATCCTTTTCACTGTGGCTCCGAAAGTGCCAATGGCACATGTAGCCTTTCTTCAGAACTCCCCAGTTAAACTGAGGTTTTAACTTTCATTCTCTGAAGAGAAGGAGTTTGGGTTGAGGGAAAAGGGCTGTCGGTTCTGAGTTGTTTTGTGAGAACTGCAGTGAAAATGCCCTTAAATGTATGGAGCAAAATCTCCTAGATACCTTTCAGCTTCCTCTAATATCTTAATAGTCCCTTTTAACAGATGAGGGAGTCGAGACCCAGCAAGTCATCTGCCAGAGGCCACTCAGCTTCCGAGAGTGGGCTTGGAGCTGACACGCAAGTGTTGTGATCCATGTGTGCAGTGTATTTTCCGTTAGACCGCGGTTCTCTCATGGCCGCGGCACAAGGCCGTGTGCGGTTTGTTGCTCAGATGCCCCTGTCCACCCTGGCCATCCGTGTGTCAAGTTGATCCTGGAAACAGTCTAGAAGATTTCTCTGAGGCCAGTGTGCCAAGGAGAGGCTGGGTCTGTTGGACAAGCTCAGTGACAGTGTGCCGGGCCCCCTTCCTTCTCACTTAAGGCGAGTGGTGGTCACAGCCTGGGGGGCAGGAGGGGATGTGTGCCCCTCAGCTGGGCCACTGTGGCCTCTGGGAGATGAGGACGGTGCCGTGACATGCCACGGGCAGTCCGCCCAGCTCACTCCCTGCAGATGCACTGCTCACCTCTCCACCTCTGCTGAACGCTGGCTTCCCAAAGGCAGAAACGCTACTTTCCAGCAACTCGAAAAGCCCATTGGCAGCCGTACCTACTGCTGCCCACAGGGGCTGCGCCCAGTCTTGATGGTGTGAGAAGGAAAGAAGAAGGCTAGTTGACAGGCTTTTCATCAGGTTTCTGAGCCAATGATCAGTTTTCCAGGAATTCACAGGAAAGAGGGCTGCTGTTTGGAGCAGGAGACCAGACATCTGGCACTTGGGATCCGTTTCGCTTTTCACTGATTCATCTTGTGAGTCAAGCAAGTCATTTTTCTTCTGTTCATCTTGATTATTTTTCCTTTTTTGTGGAATAGCAGTTACAAGAGAAGCACTTCCTCAGCACTTCGGATGGATGGTGCCACGCACTGTTTTAAGTGCTTTAGACATTAGCTCTGTTGAAGCCTGACAGCGGTCCCTGGGGCGGGTCCTTTCATGCCCGTCTTACGGCTGAGGCGTGAGGAGATTGGATAAGTGGCGTGAGGGTCCCCAGCTGCAAAGCGGTGGAACTGGGGTACCCCCCAGGCCACTTGGGCCCCAGGAGACTGGAATGCACCCTGGTGCACACAGGGTCAGCTGAGGCTGTCACACGGGTGGGCAGAGGGGCCCGGCGGCTGCTGGTGGGCACGCTGCTGAGACTGCTGCTCCAGTAGATGCTCCGGTACCACCCTCCCCAAGGCCTGTGCTCCTCCTCCAGTGCCCTGTATCTGCCGGCTCCTTCCCTTTACCCCTGTGCATAAACGTCCTCTCTGACCTTGAGAAAGCCTAATTTCGATGCCATCATTTCTTCCTTCTTTCTTTCCCTTCCCTTTCCCTAGGCAGACCTCTCACAGGAACGAGGGCGCCCCTCCTGGCCTCTCTTTAGGGGCTGGTTCCCAGGATCCCCCAGTCCATGCCCCCAGGGCTCACCTACACTGTTGAGGGGCCCCCTGCCCTGGAAATTCTCTCCCTTGGCTTCCATGATGCGCTTATCATCTAGACCCCCCTCCCTACCTTTTGCCACCATTTCACATTTTCCCTATTTTGACTCTTCAGTGTTACTGTTACTATGATCATGCTGTCCCCTGATTGACTCCCGCCTTCCCTGTCGGGGGAGCAGGTCTCTAGTGAACAGGGCCCTGTTCCCTCGGGCAATGGCCCACACTGGCAGTGCATGTCTCGTTATGTGGTTAGCTGATGCCCCCGACAAACATGCCACACCACTGTCCTTCCCTCGTCTGCTTTCAGTTTTGCCATCGCGAAAAGAGGCCGCCTGCTGCTCGCTGACGACATGGGCCTGGGGAAGACCATCCAAGCCATCTGCATCGCGGCCTTTTACCAGAAGGAGTGGCCGCTCCTAGTGGTGGTGCCGTCCTCTGTGCGCTTCACGTGGGAGCAGGTCAGTTCCCTTTGTGTTGTGATTCTAACAAGGAAGTGTCCCTGGTGGTAAAGCAACCAAGTAACGGTTTGGGGACAGGGCCTGGGAGCTTTAAAGATCCAGTCTCAGCGAAAGAGGAAGGGAGAGGAGATGGCCTTCTGAGGCCAGGCTTATGATTTTCTGAATTAGAATCAGGTTATTTTGGAAGAAAGCCAAGGAGGTGTGAGCTCAGACATAGACGCGTTGCCTCAGCCTGGCAGCAGACACCTCCCAAGTCCGTCTTGTGCCCCCTCTGGTAACACCTTTCACCTGCACCAGCCTTACATTCAAAATAGTTACCTCCTAATCCCGAGGCAGCCGTGTGCAGTGGATGCAGTAGTTAACCCCAGATGACAAAACAGTCTCAGTGAGGTGAAGCAGCGTGCTCACCGATGAAGGGGAGCGTTATAGGACCTTGAAGGTGTGTCTCCTGAAGTCAGGGTGTTTGCACCCTGCCGTGGGTGGTGTGGGCAGGATGTACACTGTCAGCCAGGTGCCATTAGAGCCGAAGAAGCCGACAGGAACATCATATTGTTGTTCAGCCATGAGCTTGTCTTCCACAAATCTAGAGATCCGAGTGGCTCCAGGGAAGGAATAAACACCCAGATAAGCAAACCTGGTGGAGAAGGAGGAGCTAATTCATCATCAGTAGCGTTTCCCAGCTCCCTGCTACTCGTGGCAGCTGTCAGCTTCCTTGCATGCCAGCTTCTGACTCAGCAACCCCCCCCCCCCCCCACTGTGAGCCACTTTGTGGAAAAGAGGCGACTCTGCCTACAGCCACTCAGCCTGAGGCACAGATGCATCCTTCCAACTGAAGAAAAACCAAAACTTTAAAAATGTGCATCGATACAATATCTTATTTTGCACACACACCTGTCCTCGTGACCTGAATTCTGCCACCGCCTCTAGAAACTATCAATTCACTGTATGTTTATTCGGCGCGTGTTAGATTCCCACAGTACCCACAGAAATGCTGCAAGAATCAGGTGGTCACTTGGTTGTGAACAGAACCACAAGTGGGGAAAGAGCCAGCGCTCGACATCACAATAGTGTCAGCCCAGGATGCTGGGGGGCTCCCAGACACCAGCCGCTGACACGGAGGCTCCTGGGGGCCTCCCATCAGTTCCAGCCAGGGACTTTGGCTAGAGGTGGGAAGATTTCTGGAGAGAGCAGGTGATAAGTATTTTTGTCGTTATCGGTGCCTTTGGTATATACCAGCATCTGCTAAAACTTCCTTTTATAAAGTTCCTCGTAGAAAGAATCACATTCCTTCCCTGCAGAAACTTGCCGTCTAGTTAGAGACTGGAGGGATGAAATCCGCAGACAGCACAGTGACTGCGAACGATGCTTGCATACAAAGGAAGGCAGTGTCCCGTTAGTGGAATGTGAAGGGGTGGACGGGCAAGAGGGCAGCGGAGGTGATTGCTGTTCATGGGCCCAAGGGCGCCAGCAATTGCAGACAGGTATGGAGAGAAAGGCTCTGAGTTCGTCTCTCGGGGAGCAGTAGCATTGTTCACTGAGGGGGTGCCCTTGATGGGCCGGCTGGGCCACCCAGGCTCTGTTCTCTCCTCTCATCTCCAGGCCTTCCTCCGGTGGCTGCCGTCTCTGAGCTCAGACTGCATCAATGTCGTGGCGACCGGCAAGGACCGCCTGACGGCTGGCTTGGTCAACATTGTCAGCTTTGACCTTCTGAGCAAGTTGGAAAAACAGCTAAAAACCCCTTTTAAAGTTGTCATCATCGTAAGTGACTTGGCAAAGACTTTCAGTACTTTATCTCTGGGGAAACTTTCTCTTAAAAGCGCCAAGAACTTTGATGCCTGTGCTCTCTGGGAGCCTCCCTCTGTTTCTAAGAGAATAGAAATCACTGTCTTTATTTTGTGGGACACTGACATTTTATTCATCTCAAATAGCAGTCCTCAACCCTAGCTATGTATTAGAACCTCCCGGGGTGCTCTTTGAAAAGTGTCATTTACTAGGCCTGGGCTGGGGGTTTGCAGCCCATCTCTCTGACAAGAGGTCATGGACGGGGGCCGCTGGTGTGGACGACAAGGGTGTGTGCCTTCATGTGGCGCCCTCTTGTCCACGTGGCTCAGGCATATAGTCCAGACAGTTAATAAGGTTGTTTCCAGCCAGTGTAAAGACACTCCCTCCCCCACCTCAAAAAGTACAGCTGACCCTTGAACCACACGGGTTTGAATGTGTGGACCCACTTACAGCCACATTTTTTTTTTATAAATACAGTCCAGTACTGTAAACATGCTTTCTCTTCCTTATGATTTTCTTAATACTGTTTCCCTGGGTTACTTTGTTGTGAGAATACATCATATACTCCTGTAACATACAAAGTACGTGCTAATTGTACATGTTATCAGTAAGGCTTCTGGATGAGTAACGGTTTGGGGGAGTCCAAAGTAAACACTGACTTTTGACTTACGAGGTGGGGGTAGTGGTTAGTGCCCCTAATCCCTGTATTGCTCGAGGGCCACCCATACTTTTCCGTCAGGTTTGTTGTTGTTGTTTTATTCACGTGCTGCTCACAGATGTGACAGCACATCTTTCAGTCACTGGCTTTCCTTGTTTACGCCCCTCATGTGCTCACAAAGATTATGAAGAGGTGTGCCATCCCCATCCGCCATCCAGGTAACCACTTGCAGCCATTCCGGGCCGAAGACTGCAGTGGATGATTTTCAGTCATCCCAGTAAAACAGGGACGCCCAGTACCTCCGATTGATAGGAAAGGTTCTTCTTTATTCACATGTGTGAATGGTCAAAGCCTGTGGTATTTTCCTTCTCTTAAACATAGAATTCTCTGACAGTGGCTTCCCAAATCTTGATGCTCAAAATGTGTAGTGCCTACCTCATCTAGCAGGAGAGAAAGGAATGAGTTTTTAGGAGGCCCAGAAAAGCCAGCAGGATCGCAGCAGAGCCTCTGGGTTTCTCGGCACGGGGCTGGCTGTCGTGGGAGGCTCGTTCATCCACGTGTTTAGCCCAGAGCCGAGTGCCATCTCCGCACCCTGCTCGGTGCTGTGAGCTCAGGGTGTGGAGGGAGGAAAGGCAGCCCTGTTCTCCAAGATGCCAGTCCAGTGGGACAGACAGACACATGCACAGATCATTAGAGTACATTTTAGTGCTTCCATAGATGTGGGAGCCAAGTATTGTGGGAGCTCAGAGAAGGGAAGAAGAAGGCATAGTTGCTGACCTTAGGGATCTATTATCATGATTTGGACATGAGAACCGTACTTTGTTCTTAGCCTAAGCAAACTTAAATGGTTATATCTTTTTTTAAAGTTTATTTATTTATTTTGAGAGAGAGAGAGAGACAGTGTGTGAGCAGGGGAGGAGCAGACAAGAGAGGAGGAGAGAGAATCCCAAGCAGGCTTCACGCTGCCAGCACAGAGCCTGACGTGGGGCTCCATCTCACAAACTGTGAGATCATGACCAGAGTAGAAATCAAGCATTGGATGCTTAACCCACTGAACCCCCCAGGTGCTCCAAATGTTTATATCTTTCCACAGCTGTAAGGGCAATGAGGGAGTCATTTCTGGTTTGGTGCAAGTTCAGGTGTGGCTTTGAAAAAAATGGTAGCATCCCTGTAAAATGAAAACATTAAAAAAGTATCCCAAGATGATGGTGATGTTTCTACAACATGTAGGACGAATAATGCCTTCATTTCTTGAGTGTTACCCTGTGTCATGTACTTTATACGTAACCACCAATCTTCCCGGTGCCCCCTAAGGCAGACACTGTCTCCATTTCACCACTAATGGAACTGACAGTGAGAGCGGTTACATGATTTGCCCACAGGCGTGAAGCCAGCAAGATGGGGCGTCACTGATCAAAGCTGGACTGAGTCTGGCTTTAGAATTCATGTGTTTCTGTTTCTGGCTCAACACTTAGCCTGCCATATGATTTCTGGCAAGCCGCCTGCCAGCAGTGTTGGTTTGTGTTTAGTTATTTAAAAGCCCAGTCTTCTGATTTCAGAGAAATGTTATAAGAAGGAATAAAGTGTCAGCTCTAAGATGTCACACTTCTTAGAAGAGAGTTCAGATAGAAGCCATTCCTGGTGGTTAGAGTAGTGGAACACGTTAGCCCACTGGCTTAAAGGGTCTCTTCCTTCCCTGTCCTCTGTACTTGCTGCTGTTTCTCTCTATGAACCCCTTTCCTTGGCCATCACGTGCATGCATCCTCCAACAGTACGGATATGATAGCCTGGCTTTCTAGGAACAGATCCCATGACCTTTGTGAGTTCACCTCACTACACTCCCCTCCCTTCTGCTTTGAGGTCCATTTCGGTTCACCATAGCTGCAGTGGAGCAGGAGGTTTCTCACACATCCCCTCTAGAGGTAGAGCCAAGGCCCCTCCAGTGTCCCCGTCACAGTGTGGCTGACACTTGCTAGGTTAGCTGGGAAGGCTCTTGGGATTTTACATGTGTCGGCCCACTAAGACATGCAGCAACCTGGTACGTCAGGTAGTGGTATTTCACCCATTTTATCGACGGAGAAACTGTAGAGAGGTCTGTTAGTTGCTCAGGTACAAAGCAAGTGATGTGCATATGTACCCAGATAGAAACTTCCCCTCAAAATACTAAGAATGTTTTAGTTACAAATTTGGCTTTAGAAAATATGACCAGGACGCCTGGCTGGCTCAGTTGGTAAGAGCGTGCCACTCTTGGTCGGTTGTGGGCTCGAGCCTCATGTTGGATTTAGAGATTACTTAAAAGTAAAATCTTTAGGGGCTCCTGGGTGGCTCAGTCGGTTGAGTGTTCCACTTCAGCTCAGGTCACCGTTCGTGGGTTCGAGCCCCACATTGGGCTCTGTGCTGACAGCTCAGAACCTGGAGCCTGCTTTGGATTCTGTGTCTCCCTTTCTCTGTGCCCCTCCCCCACTTGTACTCTGTCTCTCTCAAAAATAAATAAACATTAAAACATAATGAAATAAAATAAAATCTTTAAAAAAAAGGAAAATATGACATATTCTAGTTTGCTTGCACCTAGAACGCAGAGCTATAGATACTCAAACTCCACATTGTAAGCTTGACGGCCCCTTGAGCACAGGAATCGGGTGTTCTTCCCCTCCAAGTTACCACAATGATGTGTCACACTCCCTCAGTGGTGGCACTTACAACTTGTCTGATTGGCTATGGAGTGGCTGCCCCCCTTCCTGTCCAGTGAGCCCCGGGGGCAGGTGCTGGGCCCTAGCACCTCATGCTAGGACAGGGCACACAGTGGGCTCACCCTGCCTCGGCACCAAGCACACATGAGGGAAGCCACCTTCTGACACTTTGCTCAGCTCACCCCTCACAGTGGGCCGGGCAGGGGAGTCACTACCCCCACTTTATAGTCGGAACACTGTACAGCGACTTGCTTGGAAAAACACTGGGAAGCCGCACCAGAACCTGGATCCTACCTGGACCCACAGCTGTCTCCCTGAACAGGAAACCGCCAAGGGAGGTGTCCTCAGTGCAGCACCATGCCAGGTCAAGCTTAACGTGAGCTCTGTCTCCATTCGCTCAGGATGTGGCTGTTTCTTTTCAGGATGAGTCTCACTTCCTCAAGAACTTGAAGACAGCCCGCTGTCGTGCAGCTATGCCCATCCTCAAGGTGAGTCCTGCTGAGAATAGACTTGGAGCTGGAGCCTACCCAGCACTGAGGTCCCGCTGCATCTTGCTCAGGCTGGTAGAGGTTCCAAGGAGAGCAGGGGCTATAAGTCCAGGGCCAGGTACTGTGGGCCACAGACATGACTTAGCATTGACTGAGGCTGTCACTGTGTAGGGCGTCAGTGCCAGACTCGTTCTTCCTGACGTCCTACTAAGGAACTGGCGGCTGGGCAGTCACCTCTGTCTCTCAAAGATGAAGGCCTGTTGAAGGTCATGGGCTGGATGGGGACTCCATCTTAGGTCCTCCTCAGGCTCTCGGACAAAGCAGAGGGGAGCTACCAGCATCATGTCCTCTGAACAGCTCAGGAGAAGCTGCCTGTCTTCTAAGTCACTTGTGGGAGCCCAGCTCTCACGGTGTTAGGAACCAAGTCGTACAGGCTTGGAACCGGGCCATCAGGGGTCAGTAGGAGGCACTGGCGAAGCTGAGTTGTGGCCCGTAAGCTGGCGCCCTTTCCCGGGCTCGCCCTAAGCCTTTTTCGCTAGCGAGGGGAACAGCCATGCATACCTCCTTCTGTGGTGGTCTAAACAGGGGCATGAGGGTTTTGATTGGTTGAGCCTTGGCTTCAGAGCAGGCAGGGGTGTGGATATAGCGGCACTTCAGATCTTTATCTAGAAGTATTCTGTTCCAACATGGAGCATGAGTTCCACATTTGGCCTGGCACACGCTCCCGTGGCTGTGGTTTGTGTCCCGGCTCTCTCTACCCCAGACAGTGGGGAGGCCCCCAAATTTCCTTCCTTCTTTTTGTGGGGCGCTCTTCTTACTGTTGGGGAACAATACTACCATTATGAAAGTAGCTTTTTCTCTCCTCAGCAGGTAGAAATCTCCCACAGATGACTTAGGGAGAATCTGCTTTGGTGTATGTAGACTGAGCAAACCAAAGTACATGTTTGTCTTGTGCATTATTAAAGCAGCCTTGGTGTTATGCTGGCACTTTAAACCTGCCACTTTCATTGCTTTAAAGAAGCTTTAGGTTTACCTAAATGAGGGAAAACAAATATGCTAAGTGTTGGGGGAGCTTTTTAACATTTGAAAATTCACTTAATTTTGTCAACTCCCCCTGACGAACAGCCGTCTCCTCATTTCAGGTTTTGTTTTGCTTTCTTTTGTTTTAGGAATAACAAGTAATATGATACATCTTCCAAAGCAGGATTATGTCATATCCTCCAAACTTGAAATAAAAGTCCTTTACTTAAAAAGCCTTGATCCTCTGCTCATGTTACCTCTAAATATTTATGGATACACTTAAATGAAATGTGTTTCCCAGAGTGGTGATCCTGCTTTTGGGAGGCTTCAATATGTTCTCTTTTGAAGAATATTAACAGATCTTCATACTGTGGTTCCAGTATTATAGCCATACCTAAAATTAATTGTGTACCTTGATTGTTTAGGTGAAATAAAAGGCACAGTAAACAGGGTAGATCATTAAAGGTGTAGTAGGGGAGGCTCTGAGCAGCCATGTTGTCAATGTGGTCATTGCCCGGCAAGGTAATGCATCCTTGTTGCCGAAACATGTGCTTCTGAGCCAGACCTTTTAAAGCAGCATTTCTATCTTTAATATCATGGGTAGATTTCAAATTGATATATTTAAGACAAATCTTTTAGCAGTTGACTAGCATAGAGTACTCTGCACTTGCTGTAGAACTGGGATGCGTTAGCACTTTAAGACAGGACCCACAAACATAGCTTGCTGTTTATGTAGGTGTCCTGAAGCCACTCTCGTACATAAGGCTGAGTTCACAGTGTTCTAGACTGTTGACCAGACTGAGTGGAGTTGGGGCCGAGGCATTCTGCTTCACACCTTTTATCTCTCCACCGTGTTTTTGTCTAGATCAGTTTCTCAGCCTTGGCACCACTGATCCTGTGGCCTGTACCGTTCTGTGCTGTGCAGGGCTGTTCTGTGTGCTGTAGGAAGCTTAGCTCCATCCCTGGCCTCTAGCCACTGATTGTCAGTAGTACCCCCCCACACCCCCCGTGATGACAACCAAATTTGTCTCCAGATATTGCCAAGCATGCTCTGGGGGACAAATCACTGCTCCCCATCTCTGTTGAGAACCACTGATGTAGGCACTCCAAAGAGATGAATCTAAATACTTTTGGAACAAGAGGAGAATTGGGAGAAGTAAAATATGCCCTTGAAAAGCCATGCAAGGGCCTAATTTGGTACCACCTGATTGTTCCTCTAACTGGTGCATCTCCTAGAACTAATTCTGATGATTAATATTTCAAGACATGTTCAGCAAATGTGCATGATTAGGTTATATCATGCACTCCATGAGTCGGCCTGGCCAGATCACGTCCTGGAAGTGCAGGCTTCGGAAATGGTGACGGCAGGCACACACAGGGCACGTGTGGTTGAGGTTGTAGGAAATTGGAGTCATTGTCCCCTAGAAAGTGTGACATCTTTCTTTTATAGCACTGTTTGTTTAGGCTACTAAAGAAAGGTAGTTCTGTTTTTATGTATCCATGTGTGAAAGTAGGCAAGACAGGAAGCTATGAAGAACAAAATTCAGATCCCCTTTATGGCTTCCATCAGAGAAGACCGCCAGTAACAGCTTGGTTATTTTTCTTTTTCTTTTATTTATTTATTTATTTATTTATTTTTAAATTTATTTCTAGGAGAGAGAGAGAGAGAGAGACAGCGTGAGCAGGGGAGGGTCAGAGAGAGAGGGAGATACAGACTCTGAAATAGGCTCCAGGCTCTGAGCTGGCAGTCAGCACAGAGCCCAGCGCGGGGCTCGAACCCACGAACCGTGAGATCATGACCTAAGCGAAAGTAGGACGCTTAACCGACTAAGCCACCCAGGCGCCCCACTTGGTTATTTTTCTAACATGGCAGTTGGAGGGTGGGGTCATCATTCTTAGTGGCTCTCGGGCATCGTGTTGTGCGGACGCGTCCTGTAATTTAACCCTTGATGTTGTTCTGCTGTTATAAATAATTCTGCAAGTGAGCATCACCCACGTATTTGCAGCTTGCATATTTCGACCCTATTAGGACAGATTCCTACATGGCGAATTGCTGGGTAAGAATTTCACTTTTTGATAGAATCCCACGTGGCCAAGCGCGACCGTGTCTTCTCCCCCTTAGCCCGAACCACACGGTCTTCTCCACAGGATTCAGGCTCTGGTGGTTTTCAGTCTCCTGCTTTTGGGCAGCGAGGAACGTTTGCTTTATCATGCTTCGTACTGTCAAACCAGTGTCAGGTTATTTCAGTAGAGGGAAAAAGCCCCCAGAATCCCCACTATCCTTTCCTAATAAGTACCTGTTATTCTTTTTGTGTGAATAGAGCCCCTTTTACATTTCTGTTGATTGGTTAGGTGAAATGACAGTAGTGGTCTAAAGTGTGTGAGCCTTTTTTTTCCATTCTCATTGAATGAGTTTAAATAGATGATGTATTCAAAAGGGTGTACAGTGAAAAATAACTCCGTCCCACTTCTGAGCCCCTGACCGCTTGATCTTTGTCTACAAAGGCAGCCCGACTTACCAGATTCTCACATTTACTTCTAGAATGTAGTCTGTGCCCGGTGAGTATGTGAGTCTGGGTTTCCTTCCTCCCTCCTTAGAGTGCTCCACAACCACTCCTTTGCTCCTTCCTTTTATCTCTTAATAGTGTATCGTGGAAACCATCCCGCCTCATTTCAGATGACGTGAGCTCATTCTTACAGAGAGTATGGTGTTGTATAACTCTGCCATAATGCATCTCATCTGTTCCCTTCTGTGGGGTCGTAGCCAGGCTTTGGCCATTACATATAGTACTGCAGTGGCCGTCTTTTCATACGATATGCAAGCAGGTGGTAGAAAACCCAGTCCCTCCACATCGACAAGAGACAGCTCATCACCCCTCTCAGTGGTGTCTTTTGGAGAGTCTGCTGTCCTAGTTGGTGGGGTTGCAGGAAGAGTCCCTTGTGGTCCTGCTGTTCTGGTATGAATTCTCTCCATTTCAGCACAGAGTCAGAAATGAAATTATTGGAATCTAATACTTAAGGTAAAATAGACTATTTTTTTCCAGAGAGAAAAAACATACTTAGTATTTAATCTGAGCATATGTGTTTTATTAGTAATACCTATACCCACACATGCCTTGAAGGTCAAAACAACATAACTTTAATTAGCTATAATTATACTATTTTGTGTTTTCTCTTACATTTTGGTATTTTTGAACTAGAACCACTGTAGTCATGTTCTTCCTTCTTTCTGTTCTTACCTCAGAACGAGTTGCCTTTTCCATGGCATCAGAATTTTATTAATATCAGAGCAGTGACGCTCCCCTGGCTTGAAAGTTCCATGGCTGTCATGCAGATCAGTTCAGTATTGGCAGTGCGTTCAGACTTGTGACTGGAGCTGTGTCTCTTTTGGGGAAAAGGCTAGAACCTAGAAGGAAACCATCTTATATGAAATATGCTGACCCAACCAGAGACTCAGGCCATTTATGAGGCAGAACTAAGTGGTAGGTGAGCCTCTGCTGATCCCTGGGGTGGCCTCTGGTCAACAGGGGTGTAATTATGCTGTTTGTCTTGGTTTAGCCTTGTGTGTCATGGAGAGCAGGGGGAGGAACAGAGCCAGCCATTGAATTTCTCCTGAAGTTTGAGGTTTCCCTCTTGTTCTCAGGATTTAGATTTAACTACAGATGTTGACTCTTTATTTGTTTCTTGGGTAGTGACTGTGACCCTGCATTTGTTCTTGGTCTGTGTACCGTGTCCCCAAACTGTGTGTGCCCCTCTCCTGTTTTTGAAGATTCTGTAATGACTTCTACACTCGTGACAGCCTAGCTCTAGTGTCCCTGCCACACAGAACTCGTGTGTAACAGGACATTCTGATAGTGTAGGCTTGACCTGCTTCCAGATGTCACCAGTCTTCTCACAGTGAACTTCTAAATCACAGCGGGCTCCGCCTATGGCTTGAGCTGTATTTAGAGTACCATCAGCAGTAACACTGGGCAAGAACTTTGGGCTTTTTTTTTTTTTTTTTCTAGGAGAGAGAGACAGCGTGAGCAGGGGAGGGTCAGAGAGAGGGAGATACAGACTCTGAAATAGGCTCCAGGCTCTGAGCTGGCAGTAAGCACAGAGCCTGACGCAGGGCTTGAACCCACGAACTGCGAGATCATGACCTAAGCGAAAGTCGGATGCTTAACCGACTAAGCCACCCAGGCACCGCAAGAACTTTGGGCTTTGGGAAGCACGACATTTTTCCCGGTCTGGAGTCTTGGTGAAGTGTGTTATAACCGGTCAGAATAATTCAGTAAAACAAGTTATTGGGTCAGTTGGGGGAAAAAAAGGTAACGGTGGAAAGTGAGGAAGAATTCTCACTTTGTACGAACTTATAATTTTGGTTCTTTTCTTTGCAACAGAACATTCTCTTGGCCTTTATTTAAAAATCTATGTGAAAAAAGAAACCTGTGTGTAGGTTATGTACTTTGAGTTGGATTGGGTTCCCCTTGGCAAATTACATATATCAACTTGTCCTGCCAGCAACCTGTTCCAGAGGGCTGGCCTTAATGACCTTGACCCGTGAGGAAACTAAACCTACCCTTGAAGGTCATCTTCCCCGCCCCCTCCAGCATCTGCTCCCATGAATCACATGATCTCTCCCAGACACCACAGTATCTTCTTAGGCTCCGTTGTGGATTTCTTGGGTGCTGCTTTCTGTGCTTAGCCAGAGGGGTTAACTGTAAAGTGTTCAGCTTATGTGTTGATGTATGTAATTTTATACATTTGTATCTTCTTAAATTGGAAGTTCTCAGAGGTGGAGGGTGACCTGTAAATCATGTACAGCTGGGCTGGATTACAGGCCGCATGGGTGGCAGCGACGATGGTACCACCGCAGTGGGACTGAGCAGGTAGCAGGCTACGTCATTCCAGAGCAGATAAGACTCTGTTCTGGCTTCTTTTCAAAGCTGGTGTTTTTCCTTTTCCATAATGCTGCCTCTGCTTTTTAAACACCCACAAACGTCCATTTTCAACGGTTTAATCAGCCCTAGTTGGGGCAGCGTATGAGAGAACTGGCTCCGAGTTAACACTGTCCTGCAATTATTTTCCATCACCTGATTTGTGAGCTGTCTCTGCTCAGGCTCCACCCCCAGGCAACAGCAGCAACGTGGGGAATAGGTTTGGGATGATAGGCTGATTTTTTCTTATTGATAAGCCTTCTCATTTTCTCCCATTTCATTGAAATGGTCTTGAGCCAACGCAAGCAGTGCTACAGACGTCATTCAAGAAGCTCATTGTTATTTTAATGAGTCTGCATTAAACCGTGCAGGAAATTAGAAGGCTGGGTAATTGAACCGTGGAAAATTATAGCTGAAGAAATTCATAGCTCTCCTGTCATAATGGAATTAGGTATTGGCAGTTGCTGAGAGGGCAAAAGTGCATTTTGAGAGTTGTATATATTGTATATTTATAAAGAAACATTTTTCCTCCCTCTGATGCACCTTTATTTATTTATTTTTATGAGGCAGCATATCTGTTTGAAAACCTAATTTCCTCTCTTAGGTGATTTACTGCATGCGATTGCCTTCCACTCCTGTCGTTAACTCAAGGTTACAGTGGTTAACAAGGTGTTTCTAGACAGCTAAGCTCCATGGTAGGCTTCCTTCCCAGAGCGGAAATGCATGTTACCTCCAGTAATTTTTGGCCGCTCCCTGCCCTAATACAGTGGGGAGTGTGTCCTTTTCTATTCTCTCCTCTTTCCCATCTTCATATGAGGTGGGACATTTTGGTCTGAACTCCTTTGGGTCAGCTTGGGGCCAGGATAGTGGGGAACTTGGGAGTTCATCATTGGAATAGACCATTTATTTCTGTTCTACCCACTGCTGAGCAGGCTGCTGCAGACCTGGGCCGAGGTTAGGGTCAATGGACCCGGGTCCCACTTTTTCAAGTCCTTTTTAACTGCAAAATAAGCTAAATCGGAGCTCTCTGGGCCCAAGACATTGTGTCGCTGAATTAGCGACAGCCTTTTTTTCCTCCAAAGAAAATCAGTTAGAGGCTTACTCACAGGCCACCCCTGGCTCTTCCTCCTGTCCTCTGTCATCTGATCAGAGGTTCAACTTAGATGTCAGAGATCAGAGAGCTCCTCTGGAAGAAGGTCAGATTTCTTGCTCTCTCCCCAATTTCCACTTCCAATACTGGATTCTTTGAGTCTCCTCTGTCTTCCCTCAGACACTGGTTAGCTGAATAGTTTTCAGCATGCAGAGACTATTTATAGATCGATGGCTTTGTGCTGGGTACTGTGCAACAGAGGATAAAGGTGTACACAGCCCTGATCCAAGACGCGATCTACTTAACTGACTGAGCCACCCAGGTGCCCCCAACACGCAATCTAATGAGGGAGACAGAAAACATGGAATTCAGGATGATGTGCTAGGTCCTGATACAGGGGGCATGGCTGTGCCAGAGGCAGCCCAGAAGGTGGCGTCCAGCTGCTTAACGCGGGTCACACGGTGAGGCTTGCGGAACTTGTGTGTTCCTCACCTCTGGCCATGGCACCTTTGCTTTGAGTTCCCGGGTGTGGGCCAGCCTGCAGTGTCTTCAGAATCTAGATCTCCCTGGGTTCTGAGGAGTAAACTGGAGAACTGCTAGCAGTCAGAGTGCCCAGGAAGTAAGAGCTGCTTCTGCTACATTCCAGCAGATTTTGCTGTTTCTGGGACACCCAGCTTCTATCCCAGTGGGGCATTTGGAATATTCCCTATGTGTTCCTCTGTGTACTCTCAGCCCCTCTGGCTGTTTGTTTTCTAGGTTGCCAAGAGGGTGATCCTACTGTCTGGCACGCCAGCCATGTCCCGGCCTGCAGAGCTCTACACCCAGATCATCGGGGTCAGGCCAACTTTCTTCCCTCAGTTTCATGCATTTGGACTTCGCTACTGTGATGCCAAGCGGGTATTTATTCTCTCCTTTCTCTCCCCAACCCGCCCCTTACCCTGATTTTGATACTTACCTTTCTGTTCCTTCTCTTTGGCCGTGGTTATGATCAGAAGCACACTGGCCAGGGAGCCGGACCCAGATTTTAGTCCTGCTTTGCCCCTAACTCTGACCTTCGAGTGTCCTCAAGGATAAGAACAGTCCCTCCTAGTTTTAATGCTTGTGATTCCAGGGTGGTGTTTCCCAATAAAGGGACCAGTGGCTGATGCAGAGGTGCATAAAACTCTGAGAAGGGCACCTAGGCGAGCTAGAGGTGAGGCTGGGGCAAAAAAGGCAACAGAGGCGTCGAAACAGGTGGGGGGCGGGGTGTGATCTGGAGCTGCCTCGGTGGGCTCTCATCGGTCAAAATGTTGACTCATGACATTTTGAATTGTGAATTGGGCCTGCTCAGTGGGCCAGCAGCCTGTGAGCTACAGATTATCCCTGTGAACACAGTGCCAATAGAGCGGGTTCCTCTGGACCTACATTGCACAGCTTCCATCTCCAAATGTGACAGAGGGAGCCTTGTAAACACAAATGCCATTGCAATCAAAATCTTGATTTTTATTTAAGTTTATTTATTCTGAGAGAAAGAGAGAGAGAGAGCACATGTGCACACACCCTAAGCCAAAACCAAGAGTCCAACACTCAACTGACTGAGCCACCCAGGTGCCCCAAAATCTTGATTTCTAAAGCCTTGATTTTTTTTAACTGAAAAAAAATGTTTATTTCATGACATGGGGAAATACAAAAGTGGGGAAAAAAGGAGGAGGCAAAATTTTCCCCATAATCCATTCATTGATTTGTTCTCTTTCCTTCTTTCTCATTATCCCTGTCTCTGTGCCTGTCCTTCCCCTTCCCTCTCCCCTGCACCTCTTTCATATATGATTGGAAGATAATATACACAAAATAACGTACAAGAAATGGATTCGTTTTGTAAATGAGAAAACCAGTATTTTTTAAATGTTTACATTATTTACCAATCCTACATTCCTCCTGATGGGCCGTTGAGTCCGTCAGTGTTCTTCAGTCTGACCAAGCCAGCCGAGCGTGGGGTACCGTCCTCCTTGGCAGAGGAGGCTCCTGACCAGAGCCTTGTCTCCCCCCTTGTCTACAACTGTGCCTCCTTCCATGTCAGCAGTGTGTCCTGGGGGGCACAGCATGTTTCCTGAGCTGGGGGCCTGTCCGTGTCAGGCAGCCATAACCGGCTTGGCCAGAGCCTGTGCACGTTTCCAATGTTCTTCCCCAAAAATAACTCAAGGAAGGATGACCCAGAAAATCAGCTCCTTGTTTGCTTAGGTGTTCATTTTTTTTTTCCTTATGCAGCTGAGCTGCTTTCTTCTGGGTTTGGGCTTTTTTTTCTCTTGTGGGTTTGGACTCCTCCTTCTTGGCTCTGGTGCCATCTTCACCCTCCCAGACTCACCTGTGGGACACAGCTCCTCTGTTGGCTGGTGTGCCAGGACCTTGGTTGGCCGCGGGGGACGGAAGCAGCCCCGACCTCTCTGGCGGCTGGGATGGGAGTGGGGCTGGGTGGCATCTTCTTCCTGCGCCCCTAGTAGCTTCCTCTGGTCCAGGCTCTGGGACTTCCACAACCGGAAACCAGACGGAAGTTTTATTAATTTTTCTTTCTACTCTGTCTTTGAAACTGGGGCCAGGGCAATGAATTTATCCTTCAGCAGCAATCCTTCATCTGGCAAGTCAGACTCCTCAACTCCTCACGTCTTTTCCCATGAGGGTCCACACGGCCTTGAATGAAAATGGCAAACTCCAGCCCCGTCTCTCAACTGTAGATCATTTCTCCTTTTCCCCAGCTGGTCTGCCCCACCCCTGGCTTCCCCTGACTTCTTTCTTGTGGGCGGGGCCCCGGCTGCAAAGACTCCAACTGGACTCTAGGACCTCCGGTTTTGTGATCAAATGACAACTATACTGAGCCACTATTTGCATCGAAGATGCTGACACATTGGAGAAGTGGCTGCAGCTCACTCCTTCCACATGCATGCCGAAAAAGCCTTGCTGTGCAAGTTTGTGATGTAAATAAGATTGTCTGCCTTATTTTTTAACTGCTTCTTTCAAAAAACTTTCAAGTACTTTAAAAATACCCACTTACATTCAAACAAAGTGCTTATAATGTAAATTGTAGTGCTTTGCGAAGTTAATTGCAAACCATTTTTAGCTGCTTATTGAGGCAGGAAATTTCTGTTATTAAATGTATTTTAAGCCATACACCACTTTAACGAAATCTGTAATGCACTTTCCCCATGGATCAATCCAGATTAGATTCTGCATAGTTGTCGGGGTGCCACAAAACTCTTCACGAGTGATTTGTACTTCCGTCCTATTTGTAAATGACCCACTTTCTGAAAAGGACCTTCTCTTCCTCAGCTATCTGAGCCCATGGTGGAATGTTTAGCCAATGATGATAGGGGCTGAAGACAGAATTCATTGCCATAATCCCCAAACTGCCCCTTCCTGGGTCTCCAGTCTCTGTCCACCATCTCCCCAGTCTTCACACCATCCTCGTTCATCCTTTCTCTCTTCATTGTACCCCTCCACCCACCCCCGCCAACCAACAATCAAGAACACAAACATAGTGCCTTTCCTTCCTTCCACCTAGCCCAGTGCTTGTTACATAATAACTTTTCCATGAAAGCTTATTGGGTTGTGAATATTCCAAATTTTAAAGCTTTAGTATTATTGCATTTTAACCTACAAGATTAAAAGCCAACAATAGTAGCACTTAGGAGCATGGTATCCAGATTAATTATGGCATTATCCACTTGTGTCAGCATCATGTTTATTGAATGCAGCTGGTGGGCCAGAGCTGCTTTGTTGTGGTTGTGGCTGTTGTGGCTGTTGTTTCTGGCCAGCTTCTTGCATTGAGAGATGCCCCATGCTGAGCTCATTTTTGACCCCATAGCAAAAAGGCAGTTGCTGACACTTCCACTTGATTTCAGGGTATTTTTTTTTTAAAGAAGAAGCAGTTTTTGATCATTTTACTCTGCCTTAGACCATCTCTTCCTATTCTCTATGTAGCATAGGTTTATAGGACACCCGCCATATCTCCACGATGAGAGCCCAGGTCCACTGGGCCTTGAAAATGAACAAGCCTAGCGTCTACTCAGGGTGGTTCATGGACCAGGGGAGGCTGAGACAGGAAAGGAGACAAGCAGCTGGAAACATAAGGCAGCAGACACCCTGGTTCCCTGATTTTCTATGGGACTGTAGATCTCAGTTCTTATTTCAAATAAGATTATTAGTGAAGGATAAGGTTTTCATTTTAGCATCTTACCTAGCTATGTGATGGGGAATAGATATTCTTGCTCATTGCCTTTCATGAGCTATGAAATGAAAAAACCATTTTTGTGAAGGGCTGCCTGAGGACCCTGAAACCCACCTCTGGTCTCAGCCACACTGGCAAAATCCTGTGCTCTTGGTTCCTCCCTTCAGCCCGTACCAGCAGCAGCAACACCCTACCTTCATGTCACTGCACTTGGTTGCGTTGTGTAGCCCTTACTAAGGAGCAACAGCATCTTAAATCCCAATGCATCCCATCAAATAAAGATATTACTGATAATATGATTTGTTACATTGTGCAGTGAACTCTAGGAGAAGCCCTAGGGAAGATGATTTCTTTATATTGAATATGGAAATAGTCTGAGTAGCGGGGTGTCTTATTTGCCTTTGAATGTAATGGATTCCAGACCTCTTGGCATCTTGCATTTGTTGCTAGAAAGTTTAGCATGTAGAACGCCATGATATGTGTTCACTTCATTCCTTACTTTTTCTTTTTCCCTTCATAGTTCCCATTTGTATTATATGAGGTTTTTTTTTTTTTAAATGTTTTTATTTATTTCTAGGAGAGAGAGAGAGACAGCGTGAGCAGGGGAGGGTCAGAGAGAGAGGGAGTCACAGACTGAAACAGGCTCCAGGCTCTGAGCTGGCAGTCAGCACAGAGCCCGACGCGGGGCTCGAACCCACGAACCGCGAGATCATGAACCAAGCGAAAGTCGGACGCGTAACCGACTAAGCCACCCAGGCTCCCCTATATGAGGTTTTAATCATCGTTTAGAGCCACATGAAGTTCTCTGAACAAAGCCACAGGAAGAGAAGGTTGTGAGAAGGTTGAGGTCACAGCCTGGTTAACTTGGCCCTGGGAGAACCTAACTGGACGTGTGTCTCCTTCCACAGCAGCCATGGGGATGGGATTATTCAGGTTCCTCCAACCTCAGAGAGCTGAAGCTCCTGCTGGAGGAGGCGGTCATGCTGCGACGCCTCAAGAGTGATGTCCTTGCCCAGCTCCCAGCCAAGCAGCGCAAGATGGTAGTCATTGCCCCAGGCCGGATCAGCACCAAGGCCAGAGCTGCCCTGGATGCCGCCGCCAAGGAAATGACCACCAAGGAGAAAACTGTGAGTCTGGAGCTGGAGACAGGGATTTATAGGGTGATGTGTCCACAACCGTTCCTTCCTGGGAGAGGCTCTGCGGGGGTGACCCTGAGTCCTCTGAGCTTGCCTTTCCGTGACCTCTTCCCACCCCTCTGGACAAGGATGGTGAGCCCATGTCATTTCTCAGCCTACCTCATCTACTTCTAAAACTTCTTACTAATTTGCAGTTTCATGCATGTGTTGACAGATGGTCATAAAAATAAACCCCATGGTAACTGCAGAATGGTGATATATATTCTGAATCCGTCAAAGAAAGTTGGAATTTATGTTTAGTGTATTTCGAGAATGCCGTAGTCTAGTAACTGTTACTCAGTCTAGTAACAGTTAGGAATTAGTCCTAAGCGTATTTGATTTCTATGTTAACACTCTGACCATCCCATGTTATTTTAGTCAAAATAACAAATTGACATTTTTATAACAAAGTGGAGTTTTCAAGCCCTCTTAACCTTTTATCCTTATTACAGTCATTTATGGTTGGCAAGAAGTTGGCATCCCCATTTTACAGGAAGGGAAACTAAGGCTCACAGAGGTGGTGATCTGACCAAAGTCTTATGGCTGCTGCATGGCAGAGCTGAGGCTAGAACCAAGCCTGTTACCCCTGTGTTTTGAGGTCTTTCCACCTTGGTGGTTTCATCTTTTCAAAACACTTTCATATCTGTCTTTAGTGTCATACTGTGCTAAGTGCTATAAAGTAATTTACACCAGCTCCATTTCTGTCCTTTTGAGATAAAACCTTGCAGTTTTCATTACCAAGAAAATAAGTTATTGACATTTTTTGACATTATCATAAAGCATTATCTGGGCCTGTTATTACCCTTTATAAAGAAACTTAGATCCAGATGAGATCCAGATGAGATGAGAAGCAGAATGCGTGCAGTTTTGTTTTGTTTTTTTATGTTATTTTACCACATTATGAGCAAGACCAGCATGTAACTTTTAAGAAACAGAGTATAGGGTGAAGGAGGCAGTGGTAAGCTATCAAGCTGTTTAACTTATGCTGTGTTACATCTAATAATCTGGGTGGTCTGGAGGAAGTAAGGAGGCATAATTTCTTTGCTGTGGGGTTTTACAGCAAAGTTCCCCAGCACGGACATGGACACATAGCCCAGCCATTCTCAAACTGTATTTCAGTGGAACCATGAGCAGAAGCAGGTGTTCTGTTGCTAAAATCAGCGTTGGTGGTCTTTTTCTGATGTCTAGAGCTAAAAATTCACTGAATGGAAATTCTTTTTCTCAGTTTTAAGCTTTTATAATTTTCTTAAGTCTTTAATGTTTATTAATGGTTGCACACGAGTGAACTCTACTGGCAAGAAAACCAATGCACAGGTACAATAAATATAATATTAATGGGAAAAATTCAGATGCATGATAGTTTTAGATGCAAAGATCTGAATGTGTATGAACATTCTGTATTTTACTTCCTTGTGTGTATGGTGGAAGTAAGCCTATTGATATTTCATGGAATTTCCCAGAAAACCCCCTCACCTGTATCTGGCCCCCTCCCAAATCAGGTAGAGAACAGTCAGTGCAGACAACAGCAGAAGCAGTCAGTGGGCATTTGAATTGAGCAGGGACACCATGTTGAGTGGCCAAGCAGCAGCTGTAAATTGTGCAGTATCGCTAAAAAGAAAAAAATAAATCGAAGTATGGGAATTTTTAACTCTTAGTGCAGCAAGACTTGACAGCATTTTAAAAAATTTTTTACCGACTTATATAGATCTTCACATTAGGCAACGGGGCTCTTTCCAAAGATGATTTCAGATGTAATCTGAAAGTTTGAGCTCTGAGGTTACTGGGATAATGTGAAATTGATGAGGCTAAACCGTGGAATTCAGGAATATTGGGTAGTTTTATAACTTCCGGTGGCTATGTAAATCCCCTGATTCTTTGGCATAGTTTGATGTTTTCCTACCTAAAAAGGGGAGTCAGTACTGGCCTCCTAGTCCTGGTGCTAGAAAAGTACCTGAGGACAGTGTTAGTTGCTCTGAGTCCCTCCTGTTGTGTGATTGTCGTCTCCTCGCCCTTCTTCCCAGAGTCTTAGCACTGTTTTACAGATTATGAAAAGCCTAAATTGCAGCGTAATTCAAGAATCCAGCAGAGAAAGAGGGGCGCCTGGGTGGCTTAGTCGGTTAAGCGTCCGACTTTCACTTAGGTTGTGATCTCGCGGTTCGTGGGTTCGGGCCCTACGTCGGGCTCTGCTGACTGCCAGCTCAGAGCCTGGAGCCTGTTTCAGTCTGTGACTCCCTCTCTCTCTGACCCTCCCCTGCTCACTCTGTCTCTTTCTCTCTCTCCTAGAAATAAATAAAACATTAAAAAAAAAAAAAAAGAATCCAGCAGAGAAAGAGCCCAGAGCTCTCCTTAGTTCAGTGCTTAGAGTTGCTATGTGTCCTTGGCATCTCAGAAAAATTAAGAGTTTGTCCCTAAAAGAGAGAACTTGAGTTGGTACAGATTACCTTCAGCATTATGCCGAAGCTGGTCACTAGGTTCTTCCCAATGACAAGACAAATCCTTGAAAAATTGGTTTCCTTTTGTGTTCTTTAATGTCAATTCATTTTTATGATGGAAAATCGAAATAGAACATGAATTCATGAGTTTCGCCCTTTGGACCGCCAGAACCTTTTTACTCCAAAGCCACTGTGTCCACTGTAGATCCAGTCAGAGGCACCACGCTCACTTAATTCAGGAAGGGGAGCCAGTGTCAGCTGGGAGTGAGACCAGATGGCCACTGACTTCCCTTCCAAACCCTGGCTGGCTGTGAAATCCTGAGTTGAAAAAGATAAAATGTTCGGGGATTGTGGTTTTATGGTTTTAGCCAAGTAAGGAAGCTCTGTGAATCTGCAGAAAGGTGCCCTCCCATTTCTATAGTTACCTTGCAGCCCCAAGTTTCCCTGCCGGGCTGTGCATTCTGGTGGTTCCAGCAAAGCGCTGCCAGCCTGTCAAGAAGTGATTCTCTCTTCCCTCACATCTTCCCATCTGGAGGAAGACGTTTTTTAAAAAGCTTTAAATCACAGAAGCCAAGGCGAAGCAACCCATTTATGAAACGTAACATACAACAAAAGCTTTTTCTTATTTTCAGCTGAAATAATAGATATCTCTTCACGGGCTAAGAAAAGCTGACTCTAATTCGAATCGGCTTTTGTCTGTAGTAATTTTTCGTCAGCAAGACTAGGCAGAAAAATGGAACAAGTCCGTGCAGCCTCCCTGGTGCCGGTGTTTATTCAGCCTCTGCCATTTGCCGATACATTCAGATTCCAACACAAAAACATAGACTCAAAACCCCAATGGATCTAATTTAGTACAAGTCAAGGACACAAGAACAGAGAATGCAGGTTATTTAAACTTTCCTGGCCCACAGCTGGCAAATGAAGTGACATCATTAATGGATCAGTATTATGTCTACTTAGTTTGGGGGAGGTTTGGAGCTTTTTTTTTTTTTAAGATACAACTATTTCTCTTACATTAAAAATACAGTAGCTATCTATTGCCTAAAATCTGAAAAATAAAAGTACTTGTAAGAAAGATTTATTGTTTCTTATACTATAAAAAAAGAGTCACCCATCTTTTATAGCATATAGTTTTGGCATATATCATTTGGGTAGTTTCTTTTTTTTTTGGCTTTAAAATATGTATTCCTCACATATACACTTAAATAGAGTTATATATAATTTATGTGTATAATGGGTAACATATTTTTATGTATTTTTTAAGTATTTATTTATTTAGCGAGAGGGTGGTGGGGAGGGGCAGAGAGAGAGGGAGAGACAGAATCCCAAGCAGGCTCCAGGTTCCAAGCTGTCATCGTAGAGCCCAACTTGGGGCTTGAACTCACAAACTGCGAGATCATGACCTGAGTTGGTCAGACGCTTAACCATCCAAACCACCCAGACGCTTAACCATCCAAACTCACCCCAGATGAGTAACATATTTGAAAAGCAGAATGAGTACCCTGTAACCATCCATCAGCCAGGTAAGAATATGGGGTGACCAAACCACATTGTGAACGCTTTTCTATGTTGTTAAATGTTCCTTTAAAACACAATATGTGTTGTACTCTGATTTCTCTTCAGATCGTATAAATCTTTCGCCTTTTAAAACACAATATGTGTTTTCCCCCGTGCCCATATTAAAATTTTGCCGGTAATTTTGAGTCAGACATTTGAGTTATTTCAGTCCACTATTCTAAGTAATAGCTTACATAGGAATTCGTGAACGTGGACTATATGGTGAGGGTAGATTTGAAGGAGAAAGTCGCTGAGATACAGGGACGTGTGTACTTTCAGGCTTTGGTGCACATCGCAGGTGCCCAGTGGACCTTGGTGTTTGCTCTCCACACCTCATCTCAGCTCTCAGCAAATCTCACAGGGGCAGGGTCTCTCAGAGCACTTCCTGCCACTTGTCTGTCTGTTGTTTCCTCTCTCTCTCTCTCTCTGTTAGCCAGTGTGACTGAGCAAGTGTGGGTGGCAGGGAGGGACCTGACAAGAGTGGTGGCGGTGTCCGAAGGGCATGGGAGTGAATGTCAGGACCAAGAACGACAGGGATGCCGTGTGCTTGTGACACGCCTGCTGCAGGTACGGTCAGCACCTGGAAGCTGACTCTGTCCCTTTGGCGTATGCTGTAAGGGACCTTGTTACGTAAGAGGGCCTGGCGTGCTGCAAGGACCCTGTGAAGGGACGTGAATGGACTTGAGGACGTCTGTGAGCTCACTGGCCGGAAGTGAAACGTTGTGTGTGTCCAGAGCTGCGTCAGAGTCTAAGCTGGGTCTGTAGCTGAGAAAGAGTTTAAGACCCTGCCATGGGATCACGTCTCCAATGAGAGTTCCCAGGAGGTTTGAATTGTTCACTTGGACCTTGGTCACAAGCTAGGAGGGACGGTGGCCACTACTTCCCTGTCAGTGGCCCCAGCTTCCTGCGGTTACTTCCTTCTCATCAACGCCTGGAGGAAAGATGCTGTTAACAGCTGGGGAGCTGTTTTGACCAGGGAGCTCCTGTGCCATTGCACCACCCATTGTTTAAGGTGTCATTGGTAGTTTTTCTATAAAACATATGTATATTTTGCTTTAAAATATGTGTTATATACATATATACTTATATAGAGATATATATAACTTATGTAATGAGTAGCATTTTATTTATTTTTTATGTTTATTTATTTTGATTCATTTAGAGAGAGAAATAGAGAGCAAGCGGGGGAGGGGCAGAGAGAGAGGGAGACAGAATCCCAAGCAGGCTTCACAGCCTGCCTGTGGTTGCTTTCCTGACTTATCCTCGAGTTCAGGGCCATATGTGTTATTACTGTGGGGTCATTTCTTTGTTCTCTGAAGATGCCATCGTGTCATTGTGTCAGTGACTGGCCTCACAGGGCCCAGGCACAGAAAAAGTAGAGGCATCTGTAACCCTACCCTTCCTGGTGGAAGGAGAGAGCTGCCCTAGCAATGGTGACAAGAGTGTCCTCCCTGGGGCCCAGAGTGATAGAAAATGTTATCTCATAATATTTTGAAGCTTTGTGTGCGCCTTCTGTGTTAGCATTCTCAAGTAGTATTTATTCAGATGCAAACTATAAAGAAAACATGGTTTCTTCTCCTGGGAGGTCAATCACCTAATGTGAGAGCCGGGCCAAAACATGTAAATAATAGTTTTGAGATGATACTAGAATAGGCTAATTGGCATCAGGTGGAATCAATTGAGTATGTCTTAGACAGAAGTAAACTTAGTTAGTGGTGCCTGGGTGGCTCAGTCAGTTACACATCCAACTTCGGCTCAGGTCATGTTCTCATGGCTGGTGAGTTTCAGCCCCACATCGGGCTCTGTGCTGACAGCTCAGAGCCTGGAGCCTACTTTGGATTCTGTACCTCCCTCTCTGTCTGCCCCTCACCTGCTTATGCTCGGTTTCTCTCTCTTAAAAATAAAAATAAACATTAAAAAATTAAAAAAAAAAACTTTTAAAAAAGTAAACAGGTATGGAAACGATGTGGCAGAAGAGAAAGAGGAGGCAAGAACAGCATGGGCCATTGGCGTGTGGAAGTCACCAGGCTGTAGTAAATGGCTTAAATAGCTTAGCAAGGCTGCATTTCAGCCGCTCATGTGAGCTTGGCATGGATGGTGGGTGAAGCCCGATTCCAGGGGCTTTCATATTCACAACAGTTCTTGGGAGATGACTAGGTACCTGTCAGGCCACATTTCTGATGACAAACTAGAGTCTAAACAGTTCCCATGGGTTGGCTAAAGTCAGGGTCTCCTGGTTCCAATAACTGGTGTTAGAATCTGTAAAGCTCGGGCACCTGGGTGGCTCAGTCACTTAAGCATCTGACTTTGGCTCAGGTCATGATCTCATAGTTCGTGGGTTCGAGCCCCGCATCGGGCCCTATGCTGACAGATAGCTCAGAGCCTGGAGCCTGTCTTCGGATTCTGTATCTCCCTCTCTCTCTGCCCCTCCCCTGCTCACGCTGTCTTTCTGTCTCTCAAAAATAAATAAAAAACATTTAAAAATTTTAAATAAAAGAAAAAAAAAATCTTTAAAGCTCAAAGCAGTGATAATTATGTCCGCTTATCCCAGGGTTTACAGAGTGGGAGACTTTAAACCTAGACTTCTCTTTCCACAGAACTGGCAGCAAAAAGAAGCTCTCCTTCTCTTCTTCAACAAAACAGCTGAAGCGAAAATCCCGTGTATCATGTAAGTGGCCCCCGTATGTTGACTTCTGTCTCCCACCCTCTGTCTCTCTCTCATCTTTAAGAAGATACACCTGTTACCTTAGTCGGCCAGAATGGTTTTGCTGCTCTTTAAGAAATGATCAGACATTAGAATTATAGCTGCCTTCCATCTAAGGTTTAGTTAGCGCGACACAGGCTCATCCCCACAGGGCAGAGGCAGGCCTGTTGCTGCAGCACTGCCAGTACGAGTTTGGGATCCTTGAGAGACCCTGACTTAACCACGTATAAGTGGAGCTGCTTCTCAGGAGGGTGGGGTTAACCAAACACTAAAGGGAGCTTTTTCCCTTAGTAGGAAAACGGCGGTCACTTAGCTGTAGAAAAAATTTAGGGGGTTCATGGAAAATGCTGCTGGATTTCTCCAAAGAAGGAAGTCTCAGCTACTATTTACAAACATAAAAAGGCTGTACATACAAACTGTCAAGGTTTGTTCAAAAGATATGGGCAAGTGGCCATTGTCACACTGAGTTTTCCTTCCGCCTTATAAACTAAGGCTGAAGTCATAATTCCAATTCTTAAATGTATTCACTGACTTGAAAAATTGTCTGCTTTTCTTAAAGAAAGGAAAAGCCCACTCATGTTCAAATATTCACTGTGGTAGAAACTTGAGGCAATTCTCATGACGTGCGTTTGCCTAATTTTTTATTGTTTAACATTCATGTGAGGCTCTGGCAGGATAATGGTCCAAGTGATTTAATTACAATGGAAATGAACTTGGTGTGGGCTGAGCGGAGCCAGCTTGGCTGTGGGGACGGAGATCTGTGGATAAATTGAGACGCACACAGCCTCCCCCACCCTCTCACTCAGCCTCCAGAAACCCCATCCTCTCCAGCCTCTCCCTCTGCACCCCTAAATGCGGTAAGGGAGTGAGTTCACTGCATTATTCAAATCTGAGTTTCCACACAAAAAGACTGGTGAATGGTGGCCCACTCTCCTTCAGCCTCTGGGCACTGCCCTTTTCATTTGTGATCCTGTTAGGAAACTAATGAACTCCAGATGTGGTTTCACAACCTGGAAACTTATCTCTCAGACACTAATCTCAATCGCCCCCACCACCCCATTTCTCACGAGCTGCTAAATGACAGATGGCAAGGGGGTGAGCACTTTCTCAGCTCGTGACCTACTAAATCCAGGGGCTCTTGAGTGCTGGACACAGAATCACCCATTTTACTTAGAAAGTTTAAATCTAGCCATTCTGCCACCTCATGAATAAACTTTGATAATATCTTGTTTTTATCCATTTAGGCTGCTATAACAAAAATACCGTAGGTTGGGTGGCTTGAACAACAGAGCTGTATTTCTCACATTTCTAGAGGCTAAGAAGTCCAAGATCAAGGCACTGGCAGATGTAGTGCCTGGTGAAAGCCGTCTTCCTGGCTCCCAGACAGCTGTCTTCTCACCGTGTCCTCACATGACTGAAGGGGCGAGGACGCTCTCTGGGGTCTCTTTGATAAGGACATTAATTTCATTCATGAGAGCTCTGTCCTTATGACCTTATCACTTCCCAACGGCCTCATCTCGCAGTACCCTCACCTTGGGGGTTATTACTCACCATGATTTGGTGCAGGAGGGCACAGACATCCCGTCTGTTACCTGCCTTTTACATACTTTTCCAAAATTCCACACTAACTTGTGTAGTGCTTCATTGTTTCCAGCCATTTCGACATCTGTTAACTCCTCTCACACTTAGAACCTCTTTGTGAGATCAGTCAAATAAGTGAAACTGGTCCCATTTTTAAAATCAGAAACTAAGTAAATCTCATGTATATCTCGGGACCTCAGAGTCATACAACTAGTTAAGTGGAAATTAGATTATAAATCTTAAAATCCCAATTTCCTCTGCTAATTGTTTTTCTTCCCTTTTTTGCTGCTGTTTGTCTGTTTTCACTTTAATGGGCATCTTTTGATATAAAAGCCATTGGTATTGTGGTAAGCAGATATTTCCTGCCTGGCAACTTAGGGACTTGGGAAGGGTAGAAATACAAAGCCATGTCTAAGATGTAGAGGAGAGAGAGGAATTAGGAAAATTGGCACCTTTAGTTGTTAATGAGCTGTCCAACTTGATTTTATGGCTTTGTGACTTTTTGATGCTATAGCAATAAACTTGCTTATATCATGGCAAATTTTATGTCTCTCAAACTAATTAAAGTAGATTCTATTAGTACCAACTATTCACAAATTAAACTCAAACCCACTCCCTGGTTGGTCATAGTGTCGCTTGAAAATAATTCTTAGATGCTTAGCGGAAACCTTTGAGATTTGTCCTTCTCCGTGGAGGGCAATGTCCACTCTGTGCCCAGACCCACCCCATGTGCAACAATGGCCTCAGGCAGAGTGAGTCCTGTTTGTGTCCAAGGAGGCCTACCTTCCCGTTGCCCTTGTGGGAATAGTGACCTGTCCCGGGGTTGTGAGCCCTCTGCTGGGCATTAATCCCACAGAAGCCATAAGAGTTTGCTGACTGGGTGACCCCCCACCCTACAGTTCCCTGGGGTAGCTGCCTGCCTTTTGGCCATGGCTAAAGATGGAGGTGGGAAGTCAAGAAAAAACACAGCTGTGGAAGGGAGAAGTAAATCAAGGGGAGAATAAAGAGTGAGCAAATAAAGCACTCCATTCCATCTTCCTTTGCCTCAGGAAAAAACTCCCTTGCCACTAACTTAACTGTTGGCTTTGTGGCTTGCCGTCTAATGTGCTAGGGAGCTTTTCCCAACAGTCTCTTCAGTATTATTACTTATGTTTCGATATTGCACTTGCAGAAATTTGATTACTGTCAAAAATCCCTTAATCCCCTGCCTAGGCATTTTCAGATCTTAAGATGAGATTTTCAGTTTGCATTGAAAATACATTACAATGATAGTAGCAGCAAAAGTGAAAACTGTTAATTATCTTCCGTGATCCCAAATAGTAAGAAAGTCTCACTAACATATTAGAGACACATAAAAATGATACTTTGATTTACTAGCATGCGGGAGATGACATAAGAGTAAGGAATAACTCTTTCAGCACAGAAGGTGCTTCCCCGTAGCTCCTAACTTTGCTTCTTCTGTTCAGGTGACCTGGCGTGAGCAGTAAGGCAGAGAGGTCAGCTCCCAGAGAAAGGGAGGGAAAGGGCTGGGGAGAGAGCAGGTACCTCAAAGGTGTCTGCTAAAAATGCAGTGAAATAATTTCAGCTGAATAAGTATATGTTTAATTCATTGTGCTGTCATTGTCAAACGCAGTGAATATGTCCTGGACCTACTGGAAAGTGGAAGAGAGAAGTTTCTAGTATTCGCACACCATAAAGTGGTTCTGGATGCACTTACTAAAGAGCTTGAGAGAAAGGTGAGCCCCCTTCGAAATTCAACACAGGATATGCTTTTTGTTGGCTGCCAAATCGTTCTGTGCGGGTTGAGGGCAGATGTGAACCAAGGAAGTGAGGTGATGTTTCCAGAAACGTTGCTGAAGACTTCCTTGAACCACAGTGGGATCCAAATATTTCCTAGCAGTGTCATGAAATTTCCCACATGATCCCTCCAGATGTCCCCGGAGTCTTGCTTTAAGAATGTCTCCCAGTGGACTTTCCATGACTCTGTGTAAATAATTACAAGATAGTCAAAGGAGGAGGTGGCAGAGATTTCCACTTGTGTGGAAACAAGTTATATGAATATCTTCCTCCTTTTCTTCTGTTCCCCCTTATGACCATCAAAATGGCTTTATTGATTGTACTTGGCAGCTTGCAGAGTTCAGTACTTCTTTTTTTTTTTGGTTTGTTGTTGTTGTTTTTTTAACGATTTATTTCTGAGAGTGAAGGAGAGACAGCATGAACAGGGGAGGGTCAGAGAGAGAAGGAGACACAGAATCTGAAACAGGCTCCAGGCTCTGAACTAGCTGTCAGCACAGAGCCCGACGTGGGGCTTGAACCCATGAACTGTGAGATCATGACCTGGGCCGAAGTCAGACGCTTAACTGACTGAGCCACCCAGGTGCCCCAGTACAGAGTTTTACGGCTGTTGTTACATTGAAGGAAAAATACTCAGAACGATTTCCAAAAACGTTTGTTAAAACAGCACATCAAGTTAAGAAACAAAACTTGTAAAGTTGTAACATTTCACATGGAAATGCTGCCCACTCCCAATCTTCACCAGCTTTTGCGTGTAGAATTCAGTCAGGAAAGCTAAACACACCATATCTTTGCCTCCCTTTTCTTTTTGGTTAGATTTACCACCGTAAATTGTCTCCCTTCATCTTTTATTACATTTTATGTAATGTTTGAAACATAGAGATGGGTACAGAGGAACATACAACAGGCACCTGTGCGTTCCCTACCCAGATTTAATAAATGTTTCGCTATATTTATTTCAAAGTATATGTTTTCAGTAATAACATACCTCAGCCCCTCAGCAGCCTTCTAATTGGTTCTCCGCCCTCCTTCTGGATGCATCCACTGTCCCCTGTCCTTCCCTCCATGTTGTCACACACTACTCCAAAAGTACGTATTCTTAATATACAGTCTGCCCTTGTGCGTACTCTTTAATTTACATAAATGGTAGCATAGTGTAAGTATCCTGCAATTTACCTTTTTGCTCAACATTATTTTTGAGATTTTTCCATAAAATGTTATATAGCTCATTCACATACCTCATTGGGACACTGTAGCACAGTGTAGCCATTCTCTTGTATGGATGTAGAATTTTACTTACAGTTTTGCTATTGTATGAATGCTTTTATATGTGTGTGTACATACACGTACATACATGTACATACATGTGTGTGGTGGGCATGTCCAGGCATGATCTTGCATAATCATTGGATGGGCTCATCTTCAACTCTATGAGGCATTGTCAGATTTCTCCCCAAGGTGGTTATTCACATTGTAATCCCACCAGCAGCATTTGGGAATTCCTTCTGCAAGCTCACTAACACTTAGTATTATCAGACGTTTTACTTTTGCCAATCCCAGGAAATGAAATCTCAGCTTATTCTTACTTTAATTTGCATTTCCCTGACTATCACTAAAAGTTGTGTCCTTTTTTGTGGTTATTGGTCATTTCAGGCTCTCTTCTGTGAATGTTCTCCCTGTTTGTCTGTCTGATGGTTTGTCTTTTCTTACTGATTTGGAAAAATTCTTTATAAATTCTGGACGTGTATCAGTTATGTTCATGTTTTTATCTTTTCATTTTGTTTAAGTTTCTATTGAACAGAAGTTTTTCATTTTTACTTTAATTGTTACAATTGAAATACATTTCAAGTTTATTAGTTTTTCCTTTATGGTTTTCAATTTTTATGAATGATTTTAGAAATCACTTCCTTCTTAAGGTCATAAAGATTTCTCCTGCAATTATTTCTTTCCTGAAAATTTTAGAGGTGGTTCATTAATCCACCTGGGTTTGAATTTTGTATATGATGCGATGCAGGAAGCCAAGCAATAGAATTAAAAGCTATAATCCCTGGAAAGGAAAAATCAGAGCTGTCACTATATTCAAGAGACCCAAAACAATTAATTGGAAAATTATCAGAATGCACAAGAGTTTAAGAGCATCCCTAGATTCCAAATAAATGTACTAAATAAATTGCCTTTTTATGTACCAGCTATGACTGATTAGTAAATATTCAAGGTCACAGCACAAAAAAGCATAAAGCACCTAAATGTAATCTCACCAGGAAGAGTGTAGAAACCAATGAAGAATTGGAGAGACTTGGGCCATGCTCCACTGAAAAAGCACAAGACTATAAAAACACTGGTCCTTCCCAAATGAATTTGTAGGTTTAACTCAATCCTAATATATATTCCATTTGGGTATTTTAAGGGAACTTTATATTATTATGCTAAAGGAATCTCAAAAAATAAGCAGGAGAGATAGCTAAGACAATGTTGAAAAAGAATGATGTTGATACACTTGATCTCCACATATTAAAATCTATTATAAAACTCAGCTATGTTGGTCCAAGAACTGGGGTTCAGATGGATGGAATAGAATGGAGAGCCCTCTTTAGTATTAAGAACTCCTTAGTTTAAATAGCCCTTTAGTTAAAAAACAAAACCAAACATTGTATTATCAAAGAGTCATCAAAAATTTGGCTTAATTTATTCTTCAACAAATAAAATTTGGATAATTGGCTAAGTAATTGGGTGGAACACTTAAATGAAACTCAACTGCACTGTTTACTATTTTAAATTTCAGACAAATCAAAGCTCATTAAAACCATAAACCATTAGAAGAAACTATAGATGAATGTATAGCTAATCACTTGATGGAGAATGACCTTCTAAGCATAAAAGCAATGAAATCACATAGGAAAAACTTGATTTAAATTACCTAAAAATATGGATCCGTTCTGTCACACATATACCCTGTGGTTAAACCAAGGGGGCTTTTGGGTACATTTGGTACCTTTTCACCGAGCAATTTGGCAGTTACTTTATGCACACTCAGATTTTTCCAAGCTCCTCTTCTAGGAATTTATTCTAAGGAAATAATCAAACCAGTCAAAAATTTATGTATAAAATTTCAAAGATTTACACTTCAGATTTGTGATGTTATTATTTATAAAGCGAATAGAGACCTAAATGTTCCACGGTAGGTATGCTGTTAAATAATAGTTCATTCAGCTATAAAAAATAATAATGTATGTCTATGGTTCTTAACTTTGTAGAGATCACAGGACCCTTTAAAAAGAACCTGAGATATGAAAAAATTCAATTCCGCTCATAATCAAATAAATGAAAACCTGTCACATCAGTAGAGTTTTTAAAAATGTGCAGCACTCACTACTTTTTATCAAGTACTTTGATAGTGCAGTGAGCTGGACATGCTCATTCGTTACTTACTGGAAGGCAATTGGGCAATAATATCAGTATCCTTAAATTGAATGTCTCCCTTTTGCCCAGGTACTTTGATTTTTAATAGTGTTGTCTAAGGAAATAACCAAATATGGGCAAAGAACCGTGAACAGAGGTTAACCTCTGTTAACCCATCCATTAAAAATTTTTTAGAAATTTTTATTAGAAATTTTTTCTATTAGAAAATTTTCTATTAGAATAGCTTTATAGAGCTATAATTGATGTGCAATAAACTACACATACAGTGTACAATTTGGTAAGAATCAAGATAGTGAATGTGTCTGTTGGCCCCGGGAATTTCCTTGTGCCCTTGGTAACCCCTCCTGTCTCTCTCTGTCCCCTGTCTCCAACCCACCATCGAGCTGCTCTCTGTCACTGTAAATTAATTTATACTTTTAGGGCATTATATAAATGTGGAATGATATGATGTGCACTCTTTCTTTCAATTTGATTTCTCTCAACATATTTTGAGATTCCTATCTGTTATTGTGTGTTTCATCAGTTTATTCCTTCTTATTGCTGAGTAACATGCCATCGTATGCATAGTCCATGGTTTTCATCCATTTTGTTGGTGGACATTCACCAACCCATCCTTTTTTAGTGAAAATTAAGAATCCCCCCCCAAACATGAAGAAATACACAAAAGGATAAATTATGCTGTTGCCACATTAAAAATACAGACATTAAAAGTCGTGTTTTAGAAAACTTTAATAGTTTATTTACAATGTAATGTTTTCTAGAGAAAAGCAGGATATAAAACATGGTGTTTAAAAGAGTATCAAACACGTTGAGAAAAGAGTACCTGGAAAAAATAGGTCAGTAATAGGACTGATACTGGTATTTTCTTAGTAATGTTTGTGTTTGTCGTTAGAAAAAAACAAATGCACCTTAAAAGCGAATAAAGCTAAAGTGTACAGGCAAGAACCCTGTGGCCCAGCGGTTGGCCCCTGGGCACTTAACCTCAGAGGAGCGAAAGCGTGTGTGTTCACAGAAACGTGTGCAGATGTTCACGGCACACGAACACACAAGTGTGGTAGCCCCACACTGGAGCCGAGCCAGGTCCCTTCCAGAGGTGCACGGCAAAACTGTGGTACATCCACACTACGGAGTAGGACTCGGTCATAAAAGAGGAAAGAGCTACCACCGCGTGCAACGCGCTGGATGACCTCTAGGGATGACGGCGGTGAGAAGAGCCCGCTTCGCACCCCTGTCCCTGCAGCGCGTGCCGATCATCCGCATCGACGGCTCCACGTCCTCAGCAGACCGCGACAGCCTGTGCCAGCAGTTCCAGCTCTTCGAGAACCACGCCGTGGCCGTGCTCTCCATCACTGCTGCCAACATGGGCCTCACCTTCTCCTCGGCTGACCTGGTGGTGTTCGCCGAGCTGTTCTGGAATCCAGGGGTAAGGGACACGTGAGAGCTGAACTCCCCGGGCGCACTCGTGGCCGTGGGGCAGCAGGCGCCAGCGTCCGTCTGGCAGACAAAGCTCCCGGTAGCCGTCCCTAGTCACGTCTTCTGTCCATTTCCGTGAGGCCTCGTGAACACATTTATTTCTACTCCCCACACATCCATCTTCAAAGAAGTGAAGACTCGCACATCGATTGGCTTATTAGGTCTTCACAACAGCCTTGTAAGGAGTAGGATTATTGACTCCATCTTGTCGATGGGAATATTGACGTTTTAGAAAGCTAGAAGGGATCTTAGCATCCATCCCTGTGTGAGGAAAGTGGGGCACGGGTAGCTCAGGTGCATAGCTGTACCCGAATGGCATCCTGTGGCAGCAGCCGCAGCCCAGGCCTCTGGCTTTCCAGCCGGTACCCCTTCTATTAACCATCACTGCGGGCTGCTTAGCCAATGGGGCCACAACAGGCGACTGCTGTGGGTGTTCCCTGAGCATGTCCTTGTGTCCACTGCCCCTTTCTGATCAGCTGAGAGCTGTGACAGTGATGTGGGTCATTGGCCACACATAGGGCACTGCTTCGTGATGGGTGGGCTTCGAGGCTGAGGCCATATATAATAGAAACAGTGCTCTTGGGTTTTATTTATTGTACGGCTTACCACCATATTTAAAAATCGCTCTATCCGTAATCATATAAGTCCTCTCCCTTGGTTGCAATGCGTTTGTCTATTTAGAAGGTAATGGTTCCTTTCACCGCGAGAATGGAAGTGTGCCAGGCTTCCTTCTTTTGCCCTTCAGTGTGGCCTCGTGCTCACTGCTCGTTCCCTCATGGCACCCAGCGCTGTGCCCAGTACCAAAGGTCCATTCACAGCTGTCCGGCCACAGGTTCTAGTTCCCCCAGCCAGCGTTTTTGTTTGCTTCTCCCTTTGGTTGGATGACAGCTTGTTTGAAGGTAGAGGCTCTCGGGCCTGCTGCCTTGGGTCGCAGAGTGAAGCCCTTTGAGGAGGAAGGGTGTGGTGGGCAGTGGGCTCGGGGGCAGGGGGCTGCCCGCATCCACCCTGATCCCCGGACCTCACAGGTGCTGCTCCAGGCTGAGGACCGGGTGCACCGAATCGGACAGTCGAGCTCCGTGAGCATCCACTACCTCGTGGCGAAAGGCACAGCTGACGATTACCTCTGGTATGGGCAGCCCCTGGGGTTGAGCAGGGCCCACGGCAGGGATCTGTTTCCCTTGCTCCCTGACAGCTCCTGCCAGTGTCTTCAGGGACCCATGCAGAAGGCCCAGGAGCGATGCCCTCCCACTACCGCCGTAACTGTGCCAGGCCTCCTCCTCAGCACTCACTCACGGCTTGCTGGGTGCCTGAGGAATAAGGCGATGTGGCTCCCTTCCCACTGGCCTGGCAGAGGTGGCGGGGGGGGCAATTGTGATGTGTGGGTGCAGGTTTGCTGGTAAGACGCTGTGTCCCAGCCATGGAAGCACTGCTAGACACGGCGATGTCCCCCTTTGCCCTGGTACAGAAAGGCCGTCTTCCAGTGCTGCTGACCATCCAGAGAGAGTGGCTCACCCTGGGCCATGCATGCTGTCACCTAAGCAAAAACTCCCGAAATGCTCCTTCCCAATGCCATTTACCCCTTCCTGATACTAAGTTTCTTGATTCTCTCCTTAGTTGCTACTACTCTGTTCCAGCCTTATGACTAAAGAGTCTTGCCTTTGCCGTATGAGTAGGCTGTCCCTACTTCCCAGTCATTGGACTTGTGCATTTGTTAGGTAGGCAGCTCATAACAGCACCAGGTTCAGTGGTTGTAATCAGACATTTATTTCCTTTACATCTTCTAGTAGAAAGAGCTTTGAACTGGATGATATGAGCCCTAAACTGGTTCACAGCTGAGAGGAAGGAAGTAGTTTTGGTTTGTGCCTTGAGAGCTGCAAACAAGTGACACAGCATAAGGAGGATGATCCCCTTTTAATCAGTCTGCTGTGCAGCCTATATTCATCGCAGCTTGTTTCTCCCCAACAGGCCCATGATTCAAGAGAAGATTAAAGTTCTGGGTGAAGCCGGACTTTCTGAGACCAATTTTTCAGAAGTGACAGAGGCCACTGATTATTTCCACAAGGTAACGCCAGCACGTGGCTCTTTGCCCCTGGAGCAGGAGCAGGGGGAGGCATTAAGGTGCCTGCTCAGGCCTTGGGTCCCGAGAGAAGGTGTGGATCACTCCTCGGGATTTCCCCCAGCCTCTTGCAGATAGGTGGCCTTACGGTAGCTCATCTGGAAGTCTCAGTGTCTTTTTCTCATGGAACTGCCCAGAATCAGAAGCAGAGTTAAATCAGCAAAATATTTGAGTGACAGAAAGACTAGAGAGTCTGAGGATTTGTCGTTTACATTTATTTAGCAACTAAATGCTTCCTTCCAACTGTAATTATCGAGGTAAATAATACTCAGGTCATTTTTTAATTTTTTATTTATTTTTTTGAGAGAGAGAAGGCACAAGTGAGTGAGGGGCACAGAGAGAGGGAGGCAGAGAGTGAGAGAATCCTGTGAGGGACAGAGAGAGAGAGAGAGAGAGAGAGAAGCGGGGCTCACCTGAAGCATAGCTTGAACTCATAAACCCTGAGATCATGACCTGAGTTGAAGTCAGATGCTTAACCAACTGAGCCACCAAGGTCCCTCACAGAGATCATATTTTTAAATGTAGAGTATAAATTATCTTCATAGATATAAACAGTTGAGCTAATTTTAAAATGACCTTACTTTTGGGGTGCCTGGGTAGCTCGGTTAAACACCTGACTTCAGCTCAGGTCATAATCTCACTGTTGTGGGTTTGAGCCCTGCGACTTGCTTCAGATTCTGTCTCCCTCTTTCTCTGCACCTCCCCTGCTCACACTCTGTGTTTCTCTCTCAAAAATAAATAAAATCATTAAAAAATAAATAAGTTGAAAATTTCAAACACCTATTTTAAAAATAAATAAAGCAACCTTACTTTTTTTTTTTTTACGAATAGTTTATTGTCAAGTTGGTTTCCATATAATACCCAGTNCGATGTTTTGGCTATCGTGGAAAGTGCTGCTGTGAACATTGGGGTTCATGTGCTCCTACGCATCAGCACTCCTATATCCCTTGGGTAAATTCCTAGCAGTGCTATTGCTGGGTCATAGGGGAGTTCTATTGTTAATTTTTTGAGGAACCTCCACACTGTTTTCCAGAGGGACTGCACCAGTTTACATTCCCACCAACAGTGTAGGAGGGTGCCCGTTTCTCCACATCCTCGCCAGCATCTAGAGTTCTCTGATTTGCTCATTTTAGCCACTCTGACTGGCGTGAGGTGGTATCTCAGTGTGGTTTTGATTTGTATTTCCCTGATGAGGAGGGATGCTGAGCATCGTTTCATGTGTCTGTTGGCCATCTGGATGTCCTCTTTGGAGAAGTGTCTGTTCATATCTTCTGCCCATTTCTTCACTGGGTTGTTTGTTTTTCGGGCGTGTAGTTTGGTGAGTTCCTTATAGATTCTGGATATTAACCCTTTATCTGATATGTCATTTGCAACTATCTTTTCCCATTCCGTTGGTTGCCTATTAGTTTTATGGATTGTTTCCTTTGCCGTGCAGAAGCTTTTAATCTTGATGAGGTCCCAATCATTTAATTTTGCTCTTGATTCCCTTGCTTTTGGGGATGTGTCAAGTAAGAAGTTGCCGCGGTGGAGGTCAAGGAGGTTGTTTCCTGCTTTCTCCTCTAGGGTTTTGATGGTTTCCTGTCTCACATTCAGGTCCTTTATCCATTTTGAGTTTATTTTTGTGCATGGTTTGAGAAAATGATCTAGTTTCATTCTTCTGCATGTTGCTGTCCAGTTCTCCCAATACCATCTGTTAAAGAGGCTTTTTTCCATTGGATTCTTTCCTGCTTTGTCAAAGATTAGTTGGTTGTATACTTTTGGGTCCAATTCTGAGTTCTCAGTTCTAGTCCATTGGTCTGTGTGTCTGTTTTTGTGCCAATACCATACTGTCTTGATGATGACAGCTTTGTAGTAGAGGCTAAAGTCTGGGATGGTGATACCTCCCGTTTTGGTTTTATTTTTCAGTATTACTTTGGCTATTCGGGGTCTTTTGTGGTTCCATACAAATTTTTGGATAGTTTGTTCTAGTTTTGAGAAGTATGCTAAAGCAACCTTACTTTTAAGCTTTTTAAAGAACTCTCGAATTCAGTTGGATGGTAAATACTTTAACAGAGCCTTGGTTATTGTATGTCCTTTGAAAAGAAGTAGCCTTATTTTTAAAGGATTCTGAACCAGTAGGAATGAATTTTTTAGTACTCACTTATTCATACTGCCCTTACTCTGAATTAGTGAAGAATTTCTGCCTATGGTGCAAATGCAAGAAAATACAAATGCAATTTATCAATATTTGTTTTGATTGATAATTAGATCTATTTTTTTTTAATTAAAATAGGGCTGAAAATTTCATCAACTAGTAGGAAAAGCAAATGTGACCTACTGGTAGGAGATAAAAGCAAAAGCTTCTGTTTTGCTGTGACAGCCTGCTTCCGAGAGGGGACGGGAAATCCTAATCTGATCTTAGAACTTGCTTCCATTAATCACGCATGCTCTGAATTAGCTCCTGGTCTTGCCCCATCACAATCAAATGCAGGTTAACTGCTGTTTTACTTGGAGTAGGCTGCCTTGTGGGGCAGCATTTCTCTGACCTTGCAGTTCCTTCAGACAGAGCCTGATGAGACTATTTCTGCAGGAAGATAGGTAGATCACGTGAGACTGACCTTAATGACGTTGAGTATCACTCCTCCTGGGGAATGTCAGGGTCCTGAAGGCAAAGGATTGTTGGATGCAGGTTGACTGGATAATCTGGAGCTCTTGCATGACCTGCTTCCATGATCAGGTCCCAAGGACTTAGCGTCCCCAGTGTGGAGGGCTTTCTGGTAAGGAACAGTGAGGAAATTGAGGCCAGCTAGCTTGAGACCTGATTAGAAAGGGGCTGGAAAACCAGGGAGGCTACTTCAGCATCAATGAGGTAGACACAGGGGGACCTCAGGATGTGACAAGAAAATCCTGTTCAGGGACAGCCTGGGGCAGAAACCAGTCCAGCAGAGACCTGCCAGGGATTGAAGTGGGAAGAGGCCTGCGGGTGAGCCACTGCCAGTCTGTGCAGGCGCCGAGTGCCGGGCCTGAGTGAAGAGTGTGGCTGTGGAGCATCGCGGAGGGGACAGACAGGAGAGGCAGACCGGCTGCCACTTTGATGCAGGACATTCCAGTCGCGATGCCCTGGTGATGGCAGGCCAGGGAGAGAGAAGAATGGTGGGGGACCGTCAAAACTGGGCATTTCAGAAAGAGCTCCTGATGTGAGGATGTAGGATTGAGAGGAGAGATGGTTTTGGTATAAACAGCTTTAGTCTAATGGAACCAGGAGGTCCGCGGAGACACTGAAAATGTCCCTCTGGATGGAAAGACGGTCAGGGTCAGGAATTCACACTTGCAAGAAGACGGCAAAGGGGTAACGGCGAGCCCGACCTGTGCTGTGGTCCTAAGCGCCAGGCATACAGATGGACTTGGTGGGCGTCTGAAACAGTGTGGGAATCTGCTCATCGGTGTGTCAAGTACGTGTCTGTTTTATTAACCACTCTGAAGATTAGGCGTAAGCCGTGGCTGAGCACGCCGGCTTGGCAGTTGAATCACAACTTAACTATGAGCCCGTGGTGGAGAAAAGTCTTTGCGGGAAGTGAGAGCTTGGGGCAATTTCAATACGGATTTGGAAAGCTAGAAGGAAGAAAACATTTCCAACAAATTTTATAGTTTCAGAACGGGTTCTTCAGTTGCTCTCACACCATTTCTTCTTTTGTCTTTCTTTCTTTTTTTTTTTTTCTTTTCCTTTACCCCACAAGTAGCAGAGATGGGAAGATGTCAGGCAGTAAGGCCACCTGGGTCTTCACGGCCATCGTGTGGCACCGGACGACATAAAACACACAGCCCCCCTGTGTCTCCTCCCCAGAGGAGCGGGTGGAGGGGGCCAGGCTAGAGCCCACATTCTTCCTCTCATCGTCTGTTTTTTCTCTCTGATGAAGGACCCAAAGCAGCAGCAGATCTATGACTTCTTCCAGAAGTCCTTTGTGGAAGACGGAAGCGACATGGAGCTCCTGGAGGCTGCGGAATCCTTTGACCCAGGATGTGGTTCCCAGGACCTGGGAGGCACGCTGGACGAAAGCACGTTAACGGGCAGCCCCCAGAAGAAAAGGAGATTTGAATTTTTTGATAATTTTGACAGCTTTACCTCTCCTCTGTAAGAGGGGCCAAAAAATAAAAGCATTTAAAAATCATGGAATTCATTAAAATACAGTAAGGTGTTTTGTGTGCATTTGTTCGTTAGACTTGGACGGCTTTCACTTCTGCACTGTTTACTAGGTGCCAGGCACTGGGCCGAGCACTTTACACGTACTGACACAGTGAACCCCGTCTTGGAGGAAGGTAGTTATGTTTTCATTGTGCAGATGCAGGAACCTAGCCAAGGGAGTCCCAGCTACGGAGTGGCAGGGCAGGACCTCAGCCATGCCACCCCCTCCAGAGCCCACCCTAGGGCAGGTGCATGGTTCCTACGGCCTGGGGCTCAGTGCTGCTCTGGCGCGTCTGTGAGCAGTTTACTGTGTGGCTCGCTTCCTAAAGGGGCTCAGCCCTGGCCGTGAACTTGAGCTGCCCTCTCTCTCTTTTTTTTTTAAATGTTTTATTTATTTCTAGGAGAGAGAGAGAGAGACAGCATGAGCAGGGGAGGGTCAGAGAGAGAGGGAGTCGCAGACTCTGAAACAGGCTCCAGGCTCTGAGCTGGCAGTCAGCACAGAGCCCGACGTGGGGCTCGAACCCACGAACCGTGAGATCATGACCTAAGTGAAAGTCGGACGCTTAACTGACTAAGCCACCCAGGCACCCCTGAGCTGCCCTCTCTGAAGGCTCCCAGCTAACTCTGCTCTAACTAGAACAAGAACCTGGAACGCAACACTTTCTTGGGCCTTTCAGTCCCCTTTCCTGAGCTTCTAGACAGCTCCAGTTGAGAGATGGATCTCTGAGAGCCACCCAAGCCCCTTCCCTGCTGTTCAAGGGGCAGTCAGGCATACTGACATGTCAGTACCATCTGGACTTTGGGGCCATGTCTTGTGTTAAGGCTCTGGCCCCCCAGAAATAGCGGGGCAGTTGCCAACTTTCTGTCTTCCTTGCTTAAACCTGGCATTTGGTTACTGAGCCTCCTATTAATTATTGTGTTGATCTATGGCTGTGAGCTTCTCTGCTGGGTCAGAGCTCCTTAGGAAGTCCAGCCTGGACATCTGCGTCTATGGGGCGAGATGTTTCTCCTGTCTTTCTGAGACAGATTGTGCAGATGAGCTGCATTCCGCTGGCTTGTCCTTCCATGAGGAGCTCTGTGGTGGTGCCACATCTCCATAGATAATTAGGCCTTTGCTTTCCTCATTACTCCCTGAAACAAGAATGACCCAGTGTTCTCTAGAGAAAATCCAGAGTCAGAGGCCTGGGAGAGGATACTTGTCTGGGCTCTCATTGAGGCCACCTGAAGTGGTCTTTTAGTATCTCACCTCCAGCTCTCCATTTTATTTTTAAATTTTATTAGCTGTACCAGTGACCCACTGGAAGCTTCCAGTGGACTAATATTGGGTCTGTCTCAAGTTTACTCTTTGTTCCAAACAGCCACTTTAAGTATTTGTCTAAGAGTAATTAAGAGCAATGGCTGCTGTGTCATCAAATAAGTTGTGCTAAGTCCCCTCATAGGTGGCTGCATAATCAATCTGCAGTGGACACAGCAATCAGCGTAGATCTGGAAACAGATACAGTTGATCATGCACTGGGTGACCTGCTGGGAGGTGGCCCAGTGGGATGAGAATCTGTATGAAAAGAAATGCTAATATCCTGTATCAACTTTGTGAGGTTTTGCAGTGATTTTTGCAGTCTTGGTGGCTCATTAATGGAAACAACACAGTCACTTCATTAGGGGGAAATCTGTGGAATGAGTAAAGGCCCAGGAAGCAGAAAGATTTTAGATCACAGATTCCGGGAGAGTTACAGAAAGCATTTCTTCCTCGCCTGCCCCAGAGCCTATCTATAGCCTCTGCTCTCTGTACTTATGTCACATGTCTTGAGAAGCATTAAGGAGCCCTCTTCTGGAGTCAGTGGAGGTCCCCACATACCCTGCCACCCACCTGCTGCTCACTCGGTCCCCATCAGAATGTCGAGAGAAGTTTGGGTGCAGCTTTCTCACGGGCTCCACTGTAGTGTGGTCAGGTTCTTTTAAAGTCTTAGAGATTAAGGTAGTAGGATCTCATTCCTTCTATAAGGAGTTCCTCCTTACTGTGGCTAGAATGCAATAAGTATGCTTCAGAAATAGAGTGAAAGGTATAAGTGATTTTGAGACACACATATACATATGTATATATATATACATATATATACATGTGTATGTATATATATATATATATACACATACACACACATGCAGTGTTGCTTAGAATCACTGACCATTGTTAAATTAACAAATCCCTGTTTTATTCACCTCGTGGCCTGCCACACTTAGTGGCCCTTGAGATGCTGCAAAAGGTTTCAGAGCAATGCCCGCCATTGGGAGGGTTTGCCCTTGGTCCTTACAACTTGGTGTGCATGTTTGAAACCACCATTGCTCTGTAGTCTTAGCAAATATGGCCTGTTGAGCCTCCATCTGAAGCCCCGAGTTAAATCTCAGTTTCAGCTGCTCTGGAGAAAAACTGTCTCTGAGATGCCCCTGAGGCCTTCCAAAGCAAATTCTATTGATACCACAAAGCCTGTATATTCTAAGTTATCCCATCCCAAATGCACCTCTAAACCTTGTGGAGAACCATTCAGCCATTAATTTGTGGTTCAGAAAATACACTTAGACTTATTTATGGAGATTGAATGCCTTCAAGTTCAAGGAAGGACTTCCACACTAATTCCTTTTCCTACTTTCCTCACAACTCAGTCCAGACACACCTGCCACCATCCACTGTGTTTTCTGGAAATGCCAGCTGTATTAAGAAAATCTGGGCCCATCTCGTCCCACTTCCTGTCCCTGCCACCAGTGGTGCCCTCAGGCCCCCCTACCCACCCTGGAGCGGGCTCCACCTCCCCTCACCAGAGCCATTATTCCCTGAGTGACCTTGGTTAATTTCTGCCTCCCGGGCTGGCTGGCGTCTGGAAGACTCCTAGAGGGAGCAAGGGATGCTGTTAGTCTTGATCCATTTATACTTGAATTAGTCGGGTCTTTTCCTTCTTGGCTTCCCATGGGCCTTTTTCTAGGTCAGAGGGACAGCTAAGAAACCCAGCTGGAGGTGCCTTCCCCTCACTGCTGACTCCTGGGTTTCGCCTTGTCTGTGCATTTTTGTCTAATGGAATCCTGATGCTTTCTGAAGCTCTTTTTAGGTGAAATTTAAACTGTAAAAGGGAGGAGCATCAGGGTGACTCAGTCAATTAAGCGTCCTACTCTTGATTTTGACTCAGGTCATGATCTTACGATTCATGAGTTCAAGCCCCACAATGGGCTCTGTGCTGACAGTGCAGAGCCTGTTTGGGATTCTCTCCCTCTCTCTCAAAATAAAAGGAATGAACTTTAAACTGTAAAAGGGATGAAAAGAAGTCCAACCTTATTTCCTACCCTATCCTCTCACTTCGTACCAATGCAGGATTAAAATAGCACAGAAGCTTAAAGAGAATTTGTTGGAGAACTTTCTCATACCTATGTGTTATTTTGGTTTTGTGTTTTCCTTTGAGGTCCCAGTGAAGGGAATGGATTCCTAATCACAGGAGAAAACACTGAGAAGCCTGTGAGTCACAGTAGTTGGGATATTATGACAGCCAACAGTTACCTGGTTTTACAACACCCTCTGCTCCCACATTCCCCCCACCAACCCATTCCTGTGATTTATTGAGTGCCAGCCACTCTTCCTCTTTGTCCTTAACCCCCCTTTTTGGGGTGAAATATCATACACAAAAGAGTTCGTAAAACAAATTTACAGCTTAACAAAATATTACGAAATAAACACTCATATAACTATAACCCCAAGGTTACGAATACAATACGTTCTAGAAGTTTTATTGTTTTGCTCTTAATGCTTAAATCTACAATCCAATTGCAGTTTATTTTTGTACGGGGAGTGAGACAAGGTCAGGGTTAATTTTTTTCCATATGAATATGCAGTTTCTTAGCATCACTTATTCTCTTTTAAGTTTATTTATGTATTTAGAGGCAGAGAACACAAGAGCAGGGCAGAGGCAGAAAGAGAGGGAGAGAGACCATCCCAAGCAGGCTCTGCACTGTGAGCCTTGATGTGGTGCTCAAACTCATGAACCATGAAGATCATGACCCAAGCTGAAACCAAGAGTCTGATGCTTAACCAACTGAGCCAGTCAGACACCCCTCAAAATCACGTGTTGAAAAGACTGTCCATTCAGTGTCTGCAGTGCCTTTTTTCTGTTATAAATTTGATGTAAAAATGAACTAATCTAAAAATATATAAGTAAAAAAATGAAAGCCCTCCATTCTCATTCCTTCCATTCCTAGCCCTACTTCTTATAGGTAGAAACTAATATAAACAACTTGAGATGGAGCCTTTGATAATTTACTCCCTATGCATATAAATATATAAATATACATGGAATTGTTTTCATAAAAATTTTATCAAACTTTTCATACTAAAAATGGCCCATTTCACGTAATATATTTGGCCATTGTTTTATATTGATTGATATAATCTCTTTCACGAGTTGCCAAGTAACTCCCATCCTGATGGATGCATTAGCTGTGTCAATGCTCTGTGAAATGGCCATTAAAAACAAAAAGCAAACAACTAGGGGCGTCTGGCTGGCTGGGTCGTTGAAGCATGCAACTCTTGATCTTAAGGTTGTGAGTTTAAGCCCCATACTGAGTATAGAGATTAAAAATTAAAAAAGAAAACAACTAGAATGACAAATTTAAAGTAAATTTGTGGAGAGAAGGGAGGAGGGAATGAATCCACAAGCTGAATCCATTTTGGACACCTGTTCTTTCTAGGCCATTAGGACTTGACCTTGGCAGGGCTCACTTCCCCTTGCTGAATCGACTGTCCCATGTGGAGGATGATCCACAGGGCTCTTGTCTGTGGCCACCAGGCACTTCAGTGAAGGGCAAGCAAGAGCTCTTTAGGTGCAAAGTGAAGGACAGCGTGGAGCCTAGGACTCCAGAATAAACCCTTTTGGTCTCCAGCATGAGATAAACTGGGGAAGATGCTTGCACCTGAGATTTCTTTCAAGAATTAAATGTTCCATATGCCCCAAAGAGACCTGGTTGGCTCAACACCTAAAAGAACTCTCCTCTAGGGCAAATTTTAACTTCCTTTTCTAAAGGTGAAAGTGAATTTTGATTGCTCCTGAGGAGTTGGGGTGACTCAGCAGAGATTTTTACTGAGATGTTTATAGTACATACTACGGTTAATCTCTACACCTGATGGTCGTCTGATGGGGATGGAGATTTATTAGCCCACAGAAAAGACAAATTGAGACTTTGTGCACAGTTCTCTGAAGCCACATAGAGCTGATTTCACTAGAGTGCTATTTGTACATCCTCAAGCTTGCTATTTAAAGAGAATTGTTCAGTTTTAACAAAATTGCTCTGAGCATGAACAATTTCCTCCAATTACGGAGTGTTTCATTTTCAGCCACTCTATTGCATTCTTATTCATGCATTCTGTCTTCTCTTGCTCTCTCTCTCAGACCCCTTGAAGGCCTGAGTCTCGTAGGAGGCTACACAGGGGATGGAGTGGGAGATGGTCAGTTTGCTAAATGATGATCTGAATTAAGCTGTTGAGCCAGCCCAAGAGGGCTCACCTCAGTGTGGGCCACCCCCAGACAAGGCTGGCCCTGCTTATACATTCACCCAAGGCCAGCCTGCAGGCACAGACAGGAACAGAAGGCCCACAGGAGTGTTTGTTTCTCAGTCTTTCTTCCACCAGTCCCATTTGTTTGCACCACTAGGAATATATTTTTGCTTTAATTTATAGTGAAGCAGGGCATAGTTTTGGTGGAGAGGTTTCCAGAAATCATACCCCAAATTCAGTGCATTTCTCTCCTGAGGGAGGAGAGACTTGTTCCCTCAGCCCCTTGCGATTCTTCCACCTAAAGGGGCAGAGGTACATGGAGCCTGTGGTGGAGCTGGGAGATTCTGAGCACATCCTATTCCCCAGTGGGCCTCAGGCAGCAGTAGCCATGACTACAATAGTTTCATCGTACCCAAGCTAAAANAACGAAAAAAGAGATGTGCATATTTTTAAGGGAAAGTAGAAAACAGATCTATTGTTGACCCCTGAACAAAAAATAGGATTGAAAAAGCAGCCAGGGAAACAGCTTGAAGCTTATGATATTGTAGACAGAACACTGATCTGGAAGTCATTTATTGGGCAAGTCATTTGATCTCTCTGGGCCTCAGTGTCCCCTTTGGAGATCATCTGGTCCAGCCCCTCATTGTAGAGAGGGTCACTGCTGAGAGGCAGGGAGGGGGTTCTCCAGGCCATGTAGGGACCGTGGCTAACCAAAAGTGTCATTCCACAAGGTAGTCGCAGAGCCTGGCCTGGACCAAGGCCCAGAGACCTGATTCCAAGTTAAGTACATCTTCTGTTATGATTTTTCAGTGTGCTAAATATTATGAGTTAGAGTGATATATGCTAATAATGAAGAGAGCTGACTGTTGGGTCAGAAAGACCTGGATTTGAGTTCTAGTTTCACTACCTATTGCTATGTGGCCTTGGGCAAGTTACTTAACTTCTCTGAATCTTAGTTTCTTCACCTGGAATAATAATAGTAGTTATAACTGTATAGTGTTTGGTATGTTCTGGACACTGTGGCAAACACTTTCCATGCATTTAATTCATTGACTCTTTACAACTTCATAAGGCAGGTATAATTATCCAGATGGTACAGTTGAAGAAGCTGATGAAGAAAAAGCAAAATAATTTGTCAGAGATCCCATAAGGGTTAAGTAGCTGAGTCCTGCTTTGAACCCAGACCGATGTCCATTACACAAGACAGCCTTTCTTTATCCTAATAATGCAGAGAGCGACTGTTCTGATTTCAAAGGATCATAGTAAAAACCTCCTTCAGAGCTATCGTCAGTTTGTAATGTTGGAACTGGTGAACGTGGTCCTATGACCCTCTCCTGGTTGGGCTGAAATTACGAGAGTGGAGCCTTGGTGGTTATTCCCCCTTTGGCCAGCCACCTGCACGGGGCCCACGACTTTTTGAAGGTATAACGTAGAAAGCAGTAACACTTGGAATCATAAGCTTTAAGCACTTCTACAAGCCACGTGCGCAGCCAGTCACTTAAAATCGGAAGCTTCCCTTGTCCGTACAATGGAGGCAATCGTACCTGCCTTGCAGGATTTGGGGACATACGTGTAAGATAATGTGGATGTGCGAAGGTGCTCCGTTTGTTGCTACAATCTTGTGAATCAGGGCAACCCTAGCGGCGAGAAGTCTTGCCACACTTCCCAGGAGGCCTCCGGGGCGAGGAAACCTCCGGAGCATAGAGTTCAGTTCCTAGCTGGGCCTCCCCTTCGCCACTTCCGCCTGTTCGCCTAAAACCGCGCTTGCGCAGTGTGTCTCTTCCTCTCTGGGCTCGGACCTGAGTTGTGGCGACATGGTGAGTGTTGGTGGCGGTGAGGCCTGGAGCTCTATCCACCCGCATCGGACCTTTTCTTGGTTTATTCACCCTAGCTCGGCCTCAGCTCACCCGTCTTGCCCCGCGCCGTTCTCGGCCTCCGTGCACTCGCCGCCCCCCCGGGACGCAGACTAGGGCGGAGGGGCGGGGGCGGCTGGGTAGCGCCTGGCCCAGCCGGGCCGGGTTAACGGGGTGCCGTCAGAGCCCCGGGCCCGCTCTGGGCTCTGATTTTGCAGGGATGGGATGAGGGGGAGCTGAGTCACAGTCGGGGGCTGGATGATTGGAGGAAAGGGGGTTGGCGGCGGCCAGGTCTCCGTCGCGGGGGCCTCATATAGCTGATTTTTCTAATTGTCTTAACAGGCTAAACGCACCAAGAAGGTCGGAATTGTCGGTAAATACGGGACCCGTTATGGTGCCTCCCTCAGGAAAATGGTGAAGAAGATTGAAATAAGCCAGCACGCCAAGTACACTTGCTCCTTCTGTGGCAAAGTAAGACGGTCTCTGGTGGGGGGAGGTAGGGGAAGGCTTTCTTCCGAAGTGAACCGTCTTGTGAAGGGAGTTTGTAAACCGTGTGCCGAGTGTGAGTTGCTGAGCTGTTAGGATTGCATTTACTGACGTTTGAGGATCAGTTATGGGACCATAGGGTATCATAGGGTATTAGTGATACCTCTGGATTTTGTAACATGCTTTTTGAGAACCAAAGGATAAGAAATTTGCCACTGAGTTCCAGCTCACGATTAACCTGCTTTGTGGGGAATGATTGTGTCCGTTTTGTCCGCTGGGGTAATATTTGTATGCAGAAGTACTGTTTTTGGGGGAAGGCAGAGGGAGTCTCACATCCTGGTGACACAGCACCATGAGGAATGCAGATTTTGCATTAGAGAACTTCAGGGTTTTGGAAACACAGAACCTAAAACGCACCAGCTTTGGTTTTCTAGTGTAATTCAGACCCCTGGATGTTTGTGTGACGGAAGACTTTTCATTGGTTCACGGGGAAAATGGATTCTCTTACAGACCAAGATGAAGAGGCGAGCTGTGGGCATCTGGCATTGTGGTTCCTGCATGAAAACCGTAGCTGGGGGTGCCTGGACCTACAAGTGAGTCCATTTCTTGTTGGCATTTATTGGCAAGTGTGTGGATCATGTCAGAATTCCAGGTTTGACACTGAGTGTGCTGGTTTTAACTCTTACGAGACCAAGAAAGTAAGCGTGTTTTTGTGTTTTTTCACAACTCTTTGAGAGTTGTGGTTTGTGTTCAGTTATTTAAGGCATAGAAACAAAACTACTGAAATAAAGTCAGACGTACTTTAGAATTGTATGGGGTCATAAGGGTCCTCGCTGAGCATTAGGATACTGTAAGTCCATTAGTGAGTCCGGATGCATAGTGAGCCTGGACTTGTAGTGCAAGCTGTCACTTAGCTTGTTGCTGTATCTGGAATCATGAGACCACCTGCACCGCGACAGCTTTGTGACCCTGACAAGTGCCTGGGGGGTGATACTGCTGAGATCAACCTATCTGTGCTGGTTATTGGTTGAGTGGACCCTTGAGTTAATCTATTTCTGGAAATTAAAGCTGCCCTTGAAGGCCTCTCATTGTGGAATTCATTGCTGACGTTGAAGGCTGAGGTGTTCTTCCTTTAGCTAGTACCTAGGTATTGCTGTCCAATACACTAGCCTCCCACATACAGTATGATCAGGCCAGTGTAGTTGAAGGATTGAAATTTTTTTAAGTTTTAATGTTTATTTCTCAGAGCAGATGGAGGAGGGACAGAGAGAGGAGATACCAAATCTGAAGCAGGTTTCAGGCTCTGAGCTGTCAGCACAGAGCCTGACACAGGGCTCAAACCCACAACCGCGATTTCGTGACCTGAGCTGAAGCAGATGCTCAAGCAGCCAAGCCACCCAGGCACCTTGAAGAATTGAATTTTTAATTTTAGTTGATTTAAAACAGTAGTGTGTGGGTGCATAGGTAGCCTAGTCATTTAAGCTTCTCTTGATTTCAGCTCAGGTCTCGATTTCAGGATTGTGAGTTGAAGCCCTGCGGTGGACATGAAGCAAAAATTGCACTAGTGTAAAATACTGAAAAGTATGGAAATGATAGTTTTTATATATGTGTCTTATGGGGGTTTGTGAGGGCAAAAAGGGAAGTGGAGACTAGGGTGCTTTCTTAGTTGTGATGATAAAAAATGAACTAGTGTTCCTGTGCCCACCGTATGTGATGGTTATGGGTTTTCCAGATAAAGTTCCTGACTCTTTAAGTCTAACTTTTGTAGTCATTTTAATAGCTGCCTTTCCAAAATAAACTTGCCTGTTCTGCCTATTTCGACATTGTTTTCTTGATATCTCTAATGTATTCTACCGTCTTACAGTTTATTAGTTTCTTCTGACATTCTGCCTATTCGCTTTTAATGAGTTTAGGTCAGCCTCTTGCAACCATTCATTCCTCCCTGTTCATTTTTTTATGCTCCTTGAGAAATCAGATGCATGAGATTGCCAATGTAATTCTGCAAGTGCGTGAAGATAGGATTCTCGTTGTTCAAGGATGCCATTATCATCAAGATTGTATTGTTAAAAAGCAGGACTTACTCATTGCCATTTCACATGTTAGCATAGCTAACTGTGTTGGAACCAATTTCTGTTTTTCTTTCCAGCACCACTTCCGCTGTCACAGTAAAGTCGGCCATCAGAAGACTGAAGGAGTTGAAAGACCAGTAGAAGCTTCACCATTTGAAACATTGCTAGCCTATAATAAATGGGTTAATTTATATAACAAAATTACTTTGGCTTGTTAAATTTATTAATTAGATATTTTGATTAGTGTTGCATTAATTTTGCTTTCTCAAAAGACTTGGAAATTAAAAATCCTTCTAATTGTTTTGGAAAAGGGTGCTGAGGTGGGTTATCCCAATAACTGCATTTTTTTTTTCCTATGGTTAAGTGATAAAGGACAAAAATATAAACCTAGAGATTAGGTATGCATCTTCTCTTTCTACACATGTGTGTTCTTGCAGTTCAACTTCTTTGAGGTACATTAGTTCAAATTACTCAGACTTTTGTTTTTAGATCACAGTTTTTTTTTCATGTTTCAAAAGGTAAGATGGCGTATACTGCCTCCTAACTTTTGGGTGTTTTGTCTTACCACACGATGTATCAGCATGTTCAGAAAATAATATGAAACAACGTTAAAACAAATTTTGCAGAGGTCCACACCATTCTTGATTTTTCAATTTTTTCAGAGGATTGACAGCATTGAATCACTAGAGTTGATCTAGATGGTCAGTTACACTAATAAACAATGAAGTTCCATAGAGAAATTCAAGAGTTGTGGAGAGTTATGGTTATGAATTAACCTTCCTTTGCCTTTACTCAGTCCATTATGTAATTCTCTGCCAGTTTGCCTTTTCTCAGCCCTGTCGAAACTGCCATCTCTGGTAAGGATTCCTTAGCCTCACAATAGGTATGTCTGTCTACACTCCAAAGACCATGATTNAAAGACCGGGATTCTATAGGAACCCAAATGTGATAAAAATATGGATTCCCTGTGTCCTTAGGATAGAGTACACATCTTTGTGGATCTTCATGGACTGCCCTTCTGTAACTCTTTGGCCCATTACTAAATAATTTAAGTTCTCTGTAACATCTGTGCAGATTTTTTTTCCTTTACTTCATTCAACATTGGCTGTGCCCGAACATTACCTCAGGGTAATGCACTGTGTCAAGCTCCTGTAAAACTCACTGCAGTAACTATAGGTTTGTGCTGTTGTCCCCAATAGTTTTCGTTCATGATGGGTTCCCTAGTACCTACTATTTGAGTGATTTTGTACTCTGAAATAGTGAGTAGTCTTGGTCGGTACAAATAGGACCAGGATTGATAAATAGGATTTTCAGACCTCCTGGAAATGATTGTCAAAGGTCTTCAGAATCCCCTGGTTTTGCATCGTAGGGAGTTGGACAAACATGAAGTGCCTGGGGCTAACAGTCTCCATACTCAGCCAAACTGCCTAGGTAGTTAATGTGGTCTGTGTTACTTAACCTGTGCTTCAGTTTCCTGAGCTATGTCTGGTAGTAAAATGGAGTATGATGGGAGCTAGGGCTGCTAATTGGGAATCTCATTTGAAGGCTTTGTGTTACTTTGTTTAGGAATTTGGATATGATTCTGGAGGTGGTAGAGAACCATTAGAATTAGTAAGCAGTGAGATAATGTTTGACATTTGTTAAGCTTGAATAGTCTTAGGTAGTATGTATCACTTAATCCCACAACAACTTTAGGAAAGGTAGATAATATCCCTGTTTACACATGAGAAGGTTATGTAACTAAATGATGGAGCTGGGATTTGAACCCATGCTTTGTTGGCTTCAGAGTTGGTAACCGTGGAACTTATTGCTTTTAATATGGTTTTTATGATACTTGAAGAGTAGATTGGGGACATAGAGGCAAGTTAGGAGGCTGTTAAAACAAATATTTTGTGGATAAGGAAATAATTTGGCAAGGTTATAGTAGGTGTTGGAGGCAGGGCTGAAAATTAGGTTTCTGACTCCATGTTTTTCCCACTTTACTAGGCTGGCTTATGAGCTCAAAAGTATGTTTTTCCTTAATCTGCCTCTTAATAGACTAAAACTTTTACAAAGCAACCCTACTCCCTGGCTTGTTTCCAGAACTTTTGATTTATTTATGTTTTCGCACCTCACATTGCTTTGCTTCACGTCACGAAGTAACACCTCTGTCTGCAAGTGCACGGTGTCCGCGAGTGTACGGCGATGGTCCGTGTTCCCATCTAGCAGCTCGCTGACCCTGCATCTGATGTGTCGCCAAGTAAACTGGTAAATGATGAGCAGGTGCAGGACTGGAAGCTTTCAGAGCTTTATTTATCAGCACTCCTGATTTTGTAAATGATGAGGCCCATCACTCCCATTCCTGCCTAAGTTTCCTGGTAAACTTGGGTATGGCAGGGCCTTCTGGGGGACCCAGACATTTTTCCTAAGGCTTTGAAGCCTCTACACACAGGACCCCCAGCTCAGGCTGCCCCAGCTTTCACAGAGACTCCCAGAACGGAGTTTAAGTCATTTGACTGCATCAGGATGTAAAGGTAAGTAAGGCAGGTGTCCCTCATTAGACTAAACTTAGAGGCTAGTTCATTGTATCCCATATAATTTACTGTGATAAATGCACAGGTAGCCAGAAGCCAAAGCATATCCAATTGAAAGTTTTGTTTTGGGCTTGTAGGTGAGGGATGGGGACTACCTCATAGGCCTAGAGACCAAATCCTGGAACCATGATCTGGGACTGAGAAGGGATTTTAGGAGGGCCCAGCTACGATTGGAAGTTAACATCTGCAGCAGCGGTTTTGAAATGTAGGAAGTTGTTCATACAAAGTTCGTTTTTTCTACGTTCGCCGGTTCCTCAGGAGAACCAAAAGCCATTTGATAGTTGATAGCACTTGGACCAAAACTGAACAACGTGGCAGGGAGACTGATTATGTGTTCTGGGGTACATCAGTCGGAATGGGTCAGGGGTCAAAGACGTGTGGTGCCCTGTCAGCCAGAGCCCTTGAGCAGTGTCAGGACCGGGAGTGGTATGGTGGACCCCAAAGCCCCACATATTTTTGTGGTTTAGCTAATGGAGAAGGGGGTTAGAGTGTAGGGACCGTTCATTAGAGCAGCATAGATCGACCACTCCCTGAAATAGGGATGAGACATGACTGCCAATCTTAGCTCACCCACACAGGTAAAACAACACACCTCATTACACTTGAAAATTCCTGGTGTGGAAAACCGTATGAGTGTTTCAAAGTTACAAGTAATGTGTACGTATCTGCATGCAGTCAAAATGCAAATTTTCCTTCAGAGCTCTGCACAATGTTTCTAAAGTTTATTTGGAAATAAGTAGAAAGGATAGGAACAAGGAAGTCCGTGCTGCTTAGTGGTTAAGAACATGGACCAAGGTCAGAGGTAGTTTATATTTCTCATTAGCTGGTGACCTTGAGCAAGTTAACTCCTTTTTGAACTTGTTTCCTCATCTGTAAAATAGATCTAATGGCATTTCTTTCAAACAGCAAATAAGGTAATTTTGGTTCCAGACACTGTCACTTAATGTTAAGGTCCAGGAGCCCAGGGTAAGTGGGGTCCCAGGTCTTGGAGAGGAGGAGTGCTGGTGATCCTGGTGCTGTGTGAGTGAGGGTGTCCGGGCAGAGGCCAGAGGGAAACTGCCTGTGTTAGAGGAATTAAGGTGTTGAGGAAAGAGGGAAGGATGTGAGGTTCAGGCTGAGGATCTCTTATAATGTACATTTTTGGTCCAAGAGGAAAGGGGATTAAAACACGACCTTTGAAAATAGGAAGCCAGTGTCACTGTGTGCGTGCATGTGCACCCCAGTATGTGTACTCGGCCACGACATGCCAGTAATAACGGAGCACTCTTACGGTTAAATTTTTGGAGGCTCTGGTGATGATGATATTTCCTGTAGGGGGAAGGTTTATTATGCTCTTTTGTCTTCAGTCTGCTTATGTTGTTTGTGTTGTCCCTGTGAACTTGTCACATGGACCTGTATATCATGGGTTAAGTTGTGGCACATTTAGCACATTGCTAAATTTCAAACAATAACTTTTCCAGGTGCTTTCCATGGTTATTATAGTCTAATTGTGGATTATTTAGTCACTCTTGAGCTTACTTCAGGCTGTGGGGAAAACAAGTTCATGAGTGACTGCATTTGCACAGGAACCATAAAACGATTGCCCCAAGCACTATGGATGGGAAAAGGGATGGACAACTGATAGAGTAAATGGAACCAGTCAACTCTCTTCAGAGAGTTTGAATCAAATGATCAGTAGGTGAGTTAACGTTAAGGCAAAGCACTAGGCTTCAAGAAAGTTCATGGGCTCCCTGCTGCCAGGATCACAGGGCTGCCCCAGTTCCTACTTGTTTCCGCTGGAGTATTTTAGTTGTGTGCATACAGACTGACTGGGCTAATGGAAGCAGAAGAGCTATCACTGGCAGATAATAGAGTGTATCAGAATAGAAGAAGAAGACCCGAGTTTGTAAGGGAAAGAAACCAGGGAATCTTTCTTCAGTTATCAATGGGAGATGCTGAGAAACCATCTTAAGGCATCCCCCATGGGAAGATCAGCTCTGTGTTTTGACTTTTTGGCACCATTTAGGAGTGAAAAACCTGAAGAAAGCATCTAATTGGTCTAATTAGGGTTATATTTCCATCCCCTAGCACCTTAGTACACAGTCTCCCCAAGACTACACACAGCAGCGAAACTCCAAAAGGAAATCAGATTGGCTATAATTTTAGGAGGGAAGGTATCTTTAACATCAAACTTCAATTATCATTTGAATTGTGTTCTTCCTAAACCATCTAATTTGAAAGTAACATTGGAATTCTGTCTCTCAAAACACCTTGCAAATCACAACTCCTGGAAGAACACTGCAACATGGGCCACGGCGTACACTGTATGTTGCTCTCCAGTTCTTTCTCTGGGAAACCTGAGGCCATTGGCCATGGTCAGAAAAGGAGCCTTTGGAGGTCAGATGATAGATGATGTTTTGGATTGAGTGGTCAGTGGGTAACGGAATGACGACTCCATCCTGTGGCTTTTACCCCCTTCTCAGGATGTAGAATGGGACCAGATAGACTTAGTAACTGGTGAGGTCCTTTCAGTTATCCCTTGGCCAGTGGAGGAAGGGCTATTAGGTTTGGAAATTGTCAAATGCTGTAAACCTCTAGAAATTGTACTTCCTCCCTGCCCCCCAACACATACACCAAAATAGTTAAACAGAAGGAATCCTTGGGGAATCACAGATTAATGGTACCACCAAACAACTGAAATTGTCACAAGCAATAGTCTCATGATCATAACCAATTTCAGTTATGATTCTGAATATAGTTCTATATTGGAGAAAATGAACATGTCTGGCCCTGACATACTGCTGTTAACCAAGCTAATGTTTTCCCATCATGCCTATCAGCAATATAATCAAAATTAGTTTATCTTCACGTTACATGGACAGCAGTATGCTTTCATTGTTTTACTTCAGGGCTATCAAGTCACATGTTCTCTGTCCTAATCCTGCAGGATCTCGATCATGTTGATCCATTACACTAATGGCACAACAATTAGACTGAGAGGTCAGGATGTATTGTGATCCTTATATGGCTTAGAAGACATGCATGTAGTGATTTAGGTCATCTGTGGGATAATGTTTCTGAAGTGATAGACAAATTTCTTCACCTTAGACATCCCATCCCCAATTGAGAAGGGCATAATGTTGGGTCTCTTTGGATTTCAGAGGCAAAACACATTTAGATGTACTTCTCTGTCCCATTTATGGAGCAACCTGTAAGGCTATCGGTTTTGAGGGAGACTGGAGAAAGTAAGGACTTTGGGGCAGGTCCAAGTCACTTTGCTATTTAGTCTATGACCTATCAAATTCGAATAGACTGGAAGTATTGATGGCAGAGATGTTTTATGATGCTCCAAAAGAAAAATAATAGTACACTAGAGGTTTGGGGTTAGTGACTTCTATTAACATCTATTATTCCTTTGAAAGGTATCTCTTGTGTGCTACTGGACCCTGGTAGAATGCCTGAACTTATATCATAGATATTCTGTGCAACTGAAACTGCCCATATATATAATAAATATACATGATCTGTAAAATAATAAAATCAGCTGTGTGCAGTTGTTTTCTATTCTAAAATGGAATTTTTGGATTTGCTAGGTCATAGAGACTAAGTAGCAGAACAACTTGGGCCAAAATTTAAACCTGTTCCAGAATCTTTCCTTTCTCCAGGCAATGGGCTTAGACAATGGCCAGCTAGTGTGAGAGTTGGGAAGAACAAGAATGAAAGATTGTTGACAAGGATGTTAGTTAAAGGGAAAGATATGCAGATAGATATTTTAGAATGAGTAGAGTTGATGATATTTGTATCCCATGTAAATGCCCACCAGAAAACATCCACTATGCGTATTGCTCTCACGAGCTAGATAAATACGAAGACTTTACGTGGTTGTCCATCATCTGTTTTCCCCAGTCACTACCTTGGTGCTTGTTCAGTTAGGCACCTGAACAAAACAATCATGATAGCAGAGATGGAGCCTGTATATGCGCTCAGAAGGATAGGTTCCCCCTTGCCAGTGGTGACCCGGCTATTGCCTCTGCTGAGTGACCAACTGTAACAAGGGAGGCTGGCACTGAGCCCTCATATGGCACCATTCCTTAGGGGTGCTGTTTAGGACATGATTACATTAAATACCTTCCAAGTCAGCCATTTGTCGTCTTAGGGAAGACATGTATTAGGGGTGTGGGTTTGTCTTTCTTGCCTACAGTATATCTGCTAGCATCACCCTTCACGGACTTGGCAGAATGCCTTATCCATCACTGTATCCCATACAGTATGACAGTGAAGGAAGTGAAGAAATTACATCAATTGGCTCACACTTATGGAGATAATTTTTACCATGCGCCCCATTATCCAGAGGCTTAGCTATGGATCCAGCCAGGAGTTAACTCATTATGAAGCTAGGTACCGTCCTAAAAGACACAGTATATGGTGCTTCCCCCCACCCCCACCCCCATGGTCAGAATGCATGGATCAAGTGGGACTCACCACAGAATTATGCCAGTTGACCCATCGAAGGCATTTTTGCTTCCCTTGCTCCCAACCTTGAGTTTGGAGGTTGTAGTGCCTAAGGAAGTAATATTTCTTCCAGGGAACATAACCTTAGATCTATTTAAATTGAAATCTTGAATTATTTTGGGCTCTTTATGCCACTATACCAATATGCTAGAAAGGAGTTTCTCCAGATCCAGCACCTTCACCTCCCAGCTCTGTGCTCCAGGAGATTCCTTGTCCTATATGGGCTAATAGCAATGGGTTCCCTTGTTCTCTGCTTCTCGGTAGGCTGAGTAAAAGAAGACATCAGCAGAGGACTTGGCAGATGAGAAGAAAGTAGTCATGATATATATTTTCCCTGCTCCTCCTTGCAGAGCTGCTTCAGGTATAGTGGCCTGAAGAGTGAGTGGCTAGGTGGCCCTGCTTATGTCTACAACTTCTCTTTCTGAGATTTAGTGCCACTCTTCTCCCCTTATTCCTGTAGGCCTAAGGCGGTGATGTCTCCCATTGTTACTGGTCCTGGAGGGCTTCATCCAATATTGATTTCTCTTAACCTCGCCCACATGGTTGACCTTAGTCCCTTTATTCAGCTCTGCTCAATTACTCCATTTGAACATCCCATCTGTCTTGTGCCAGGACCCTGACCAAATCAGATGTTTCACAATGACCTGTTTTGACATTTCTGGAGCTGAAATCATCTTCTCCAAATTTGTGCCCCCTATCCTCTGTCCTCTATTATTCTTCCTTCTTATGTTCTTTAATTAGACATATTATTTTTGTTTCCCAAAATCTCTGGGGTTTTTTTGAGCAATTTACCACCATTCTGTTGGTTACAGTGGGGTTACCAATAGCAGGATCCTTTCCCTTGGCCACAAAAGGATGTCACATGACACAAACTGGTATAACTGATCAAATTATTTCTGGGAATTTATAAATTGTGCAGCGTCATACACACAGATGGCCAGTTGGAATTGAGTCTCTTAGTGGAAGTATCCTAAGAAACAGACCATGAATTGCTGCCTCTAAGATTTCCTAAAGTTGCCCTGGTTCTTGCCTTGGTATTACCTCTTCCTTTAATTTGGTAAGATCCTACTGTGGAGTAGGACTCCAGCAGGCTACACCCGGAGAGCAGTGAACAAGAAATGAACAAGCCCTCACAGGGATTGAAGATGGCTTCCAATCACTTAATGATTGGATTTAGTTAATTTAGAATTACTAGTGCCTTAGCTGCCTGTAAGAAGCAAACGTAAATCCTCGCTGGAAAAAGAAAAGATACCCTAAACTTCAAGGTCTCTCTTTACTTTTTTATATATGCTGTCTGGCACCCAAGTAGAAATAAGCAAGTACACGGAGACAAGAGATCTCGTTTAAGAAACCAACAGAGGCACCTGGCTGGCTCAGTCGGGAGAGCATGCAGCTCTTGATTTTGGGGTGATGAGTTTGAGCCCCATGTTGGGTGTAGAGATTACTAAAAATAATTAAAAAATAAAAAAAATGAGAAATAATAGACAGCTGAGAAAGATCCACAGGATATCCAAATAATAGAGTTGTTAGACACTGATTTAAAAATAACTGCTTAATATAGACAAGGAAGGAAAAGACAAGACTAATAATTTCATTACCAAAAAAAAAAAAAAAAATCTTTTCTCTTGGAGCACCTGGGTGGCTCGGTTGGTTGAGTGTCCGACTCTTGATTTCAGCTCCGGTCATGATATCATGGTTTGTGAGTTCAAACCCCACGTCAGGTTTGTGCTGGTGACTTGGAGCCTGCTTGGGATTCTCTGTCTCATTCTACCTCTCCCCGCCTCGTGCTCTCTCTCCAAAATAAAATAAACATAAAAAGACTGTTCTTGTACTGAAAAATTTAATAATAAAACTAGAATTCCGTGGATGGACTTAACAGCAAATGAGGTACAGATTAAGAGATAATCAGTGACTAGAAGATAAATCAAAAGAAAATATCCAGAAAGGAGCACAAAAATACAAAGGAAAGGAAAAATAAGTGTAAGAAAAATAGGAGATACAATGAAGAGTTCTAGTATGTGTAACTGGAGTGCCAGAAGGAGAAAGAGAGAAGGGATGATAATGGCTAAGAATTTTCCCAAATCAATTACAAAGATAGAAAGCTGCAGATTTAAGGATTCCTGTAAGCTTTAGGCAAAATAAATGCCAAGAAAATCACACCTAAGAATATCACAGTATTATGAATATCAAAGACAAAAGGAATATCATAAAAGAAGCTCGGAGAGAAAAAGCACTAAGGCAGTAGACTTGTTTAAAAGAAATCTTTACACCCAACACGGGGCTCAAACCCACAACTCCGAAATCAAGAGTTGCACACTCTGCCAGCTGAGCCAGCCAGGTGCCCCTAAGGCAGGGGACTTCTTAACAATAGACTCTACAAGACAATAGATTTATAGCTTCAAAGTTTGCCAAATTCTGTATCGAGCAACCATATCCTTAAAATATGAATGCAAAATACAATTTCAAACAAAAACCCACTGAGAGCTTTTATTACTGCAGACCCATCCATTGGACAGAAAGTAAATAATCTAAGGAGGAGACTTGAAGATGGAAGAAGGAATGAAAGTCAACAAAAAGGAAAATGGTAAGTAAATACAAGTGACTGTAGACTATATATGATAACAATAATTTGAGGGGTAATATTAAAATGTATTAAAGCAACAGCATATATTATAGGTCAAGAAAGAAGGTAAATAGTGTTAAAATGTTATAAGCTTCTTGCATTGTTCGGGAAGAGGTCATACTACAAATACATGTTGTAATCTCTGGTAATCATTAAAAGAATAGAAAATAATGTATAACCAACAGTATAGTGGAAATAAAATTTCCACAAGCACTCAATCAGAGGGGATAAGAAAGAATGTAGGACAAAGGGTGAATGGTAAGGCGGTAGATTATATGTGTGTGTGTTTGTGTGTGTGTGTGTGTGTGTGTGTGTATTGCACATATGTATCAGCAATAACATTATATACAAATAGGCTACATGCTTCAATCAAAAGATAGTCAAGTTAGGTTACATATACAAAGTATCAAGATTAAGGAAAGACAGACCTAAAGAATAGGGAATTACAAATGATATAAGGATACAGACACACAAAAACTAAAGATACAGAAGGGTTTAAAGTAAAAGAATGAAAAGAGATATAAGCTGCAAACACTAATCCATGGAATGAAAGCTACATTAATATTTGACAAGGTAGACTTTAATGCAGGAAAGGATTGCTAGAGACCAAGAGGGACATGTATAAAATAGTCCCCCCCATACCCACGGGGAATACTTCCCAAGAACCCCCGAGTAGATGCCTGAAACTGCAGATAATGCTGAACCCTATATAAACTTTTTTCCTATGCATACGGACCTTCAGTTTAACTTATAAATTAGGCACAATAAGAGATTAACAACAATGTAATGAAATAGAACAATTATAACAATATACCCTAATAAAAATCACGTGAATTTAGTCACTGTACTCCACCTTCTTGCGATGATGTGAGATGATAAACTCTCTACTCAGTGAGATGAAGTGAGATGAAGGATGTAGACACTGCGACCTAGTGTTAGGCTACTACTCATCTTCTGACCATACATCTGGAGGAGGGTCATCTGCTTCCAGACCTCAGTTGACTGTGGGCAGCAAACTGGGAAACTGAACTTTAGATGGGGGGAGACTACGGTATCGTGAAACATACAGGGGAAAAAAAATGTGGGCATTTTCCCAGCATTTATGGGCCATTGAGGAAGGTATAAAACATTACATAAGTAGGTGATGTAGATGCTGATGCCGTGAATTTCTTGAGGAACAGATTGTAGAATTACTTGAAGAACTTAGGGAAACACCAACTAGAGAAAATTAAGGAGAACTGATAAATACTGCAAAGTCAATGCCAGTTGACTAAGAAGTTCCAGCAAGTTGGAATCAGCATAAACTAGAAAACATAGGAATTAGTTAATTTCTAAATAATAGATATTTCTATGAAGCGAAAACTTAAATGTTTCAGAGCTCAAGACATAATAGACACTAGTCATTAAAAATAAAAAATAAAAACTTTCCATCTGAACTAGAGCCACCTTGTGGTCTATGGTTTGTTCTCTGTTAACTGAAGACTGCCACTCCATTTGTTTTCTGGTTTGGCATGAACATTGGTGTATCTCTAAAAATGTCAACAAGGGGAGAATAATAATCATTTGGCATGTACATTACTGTGTTCACTATTTGTTTTGTGTATTGACCAGAAAACAACCTTCATAAGGTGTCACGTATTAGTCACTAGTTCTTTAAGTATTTTTGAAGGAGTGCTTTGGCATTAGAACCCAATGGATTTACATGTATTCTTTGGGAACCTAACCTGTAAATTGGAACAGTATTCATCTACAGATAATATCTATTCCTTCCCTGCAGCAGAGAAATTGGTCAGCATGTATTGGCTGCAGGGCACCAGATGTAACACTAGGGGGTGGTACAGTGTATTAGAAGAAAGTAACATGCATGGACAAGTAAGGTTTGGAGGAGTAAGGTTTGGAAGATACATCTTGACAGCCTATATAAAATAGTTAAGAACTTGTGCAAAATTACAGTTAAGAACCAAGTTATTTTTAAATTTCCAGAATGCCATAATGTTACCAAACCAAAAGTAAAAAAAAAAAAAAAAAAACAGAGAGAGAGAGACCAAAAGGAGTTAATAATTAGTCTTTTGAGACAAACAACCCACTAATATATAATTAAGATGGTCTTGGGTATATTTTCTAGGATCTGCTAGTTTGAAGATAAAATTTTAGTATTTCCATTTTGCTAATAATATTAAAAATTATTTTTACCAGTTGTAAAAACAAAACTTTACAGGTAATGCATCATTAAAATACACTGAATTGAATTGAATAAGATTTTACTTATCAAGCACGTGTCAATCTGAGGTATTTCAGAGTCAAGATTTTTTTTCCTTTAAAAACGTCAGTACAGGATGAGAGTATTAAATACACTGTCATAAAACACTGGGCTTTGTAATTGAGTAACTAGTGCAATGAAGACATGAACCAATGGGGGAAGCTAAGTGAGAGCGCGGCCCCCCAAAAAGTGGGTCAAAAGGTTACACTGATGCAGGGAGACACCCTAATGGCGCCACCGCTGGGCAGAGCCAATGAGATGCCCAGTACAAGTATGACTTGGACAGGAGCCAGTAGGAGAGGGACTTCCCTCTGGAGAGGGAGCTGTGTGTGTGTATATGCATGCCCATGTGCATGTGTGCACGTGCACACAAGAAATGCTGTGACTTGCTAAGATGCAAAGGTCAGTATTATATGGAAGACATGAAGGTCTTCTCTTTCCTAATGTTCCTTTTTTCTAAGCCTTCTAAACCTTTCCCTCCCAGGCACCTGTTTTTTAACTCATCAACTCAAGGCTGTTCTCATACATTTCCCTGCTTTAGTTTTTAAGTCATGATTAACAGTGGGAAGGTTTTATTAGGAATACGTAAGCATGCACCTCGCTGTGAGCCTGGCTGTGTTTCCGTTAGTCCTCACAGCAGCCCTGCAGTGCGCAGCTGTGGGACCATATTTTATGAGGCCCTTCATGACTGGACTCCCGATTACCTTCCCAGCCTTATCTGTTGGGATGTCCTGTGTCCCCTGTAAGTACCAGCCACGTGGAACTTCTTCCAGTTACGTGAATACACAATGCTTTGAGAGCATAGCGAGTATGGACCATGCTCTTTGTATTGCCAATTCTCCTTTCCTGCTGCATTCTTTCCCCTTCTCACACCAAGTTCATGGGATTAGTATCTTATAGATGAGGAAAAAGAAGCTTAGAGAACTTGAGTGTTGTGTCTAAGGTCACACACTTCAGAGAGGAATACTAATGGGGAAGAAGGATGAGCTTCAGACCCAGAAGTATGTTATCCAACTTCCCCTCTGTCATTTACTGGCTTAAACTTCAGAGAATATTTATTCTTTTCCTCCCTTCCTCCCTTCCTTCCTTTTTTACAGACAAAGAGACTGAGATTTTCTGAGAAGCATGTTGTGAAGGATTTTGGTGACGGGAGGGCCAACCCAGGCATGAGACAAAGGCATAAAATTAGGGGCAGTATGACAGAAAGGAAAGGAAAGAATGTTTTCAAGAGATAATGTTAACAAAGTACAAACAGGCCCACACTGATGAAGTTAGGGCCCCTGCACAATCTGTGCGCCAGACTGAGGACTCCATCCGGGCAGGTCAGGTTTTACAGAGGACGGTGAGTGGGGACAGTGGACAGCAGAGGGAGCCCTTGATGAGTTTCGCCCCAGTCTGGAGTCCAGAGAGGGAGAAAGTGACATGTCCCCGGTGCTGTCTCACCATGAGCTCTTCTTGCCTTCACTCAGCGCCCGCGTAGTGCTTCCCTAACAGAAGAACAGGCTTGTGACGTGCTGCCTGACTCTAGAGCAGGGAACCAAGCCTCAGAGGGGTTGGGTCACTGCCCCCATTCAGTTACACAACTGGTAAGTCGTTAAGGCAGGGTTCCAGTTCTTAGGGCTCTGGGACTGTAAAGTGCAGCCTCTCCACCCACAGTTACGTTTCTGTGCCCCTCAGCCTCTTGTGGGCCTGCACTCCCTCTCTCAGTGCAATCCTGGGTACAAACGGAGTTCAAGGTCACTCTCAGAGTACATGATCAGTTCACTTTAGCAGGGACATTTCAAAAACAATGTTTTAACTCAGAGGAGGTGCCCCACACCCAGCGAGGAAAGGAATGTAGGCTGGTGGCAACTGCAGTACCCAGGCTATAGGTTGAGGAGCTTTGAAATCCCCCCATAATTTCCATTTGCTTCCTCTCTCTCTTTCTTCTCAACAACTGACATTATCATTATCTTACATTCAAAGCTTTGCAAACACAGCTTCAAAACCCTACCCTGGCTGCCCTCTTCCAACCTTCCCTAAAGCTCCACTGTGGCAGCCTTGACCATCAGTCCGCCAATCCTGCTTCTGGGTGCGAGGATGGGCTTTCTCCAAAAGGAAAGAGCTGTAGCTTCAGAGCTTTAGTTGCAACAAAATAAAGACTCTTGTCTTCTCCCCTTCCTCTTCTGGGACCCCACTGTGCAGGTCTGTGTGTGGGACGAAGTCCCAGGGTGGGGGGTGCTGAGCGAAGACTCAGTGACAGGTTGATCGATGGGTTCCCGCCTCTGCTTGCCCTCCCGCCCACTCCTGCAAGGTTCTGGCCCAGGTCCATCACCAGGCTGCCTGAGGGGTCTGCTTTTCTTTGTTGACTCAGCACCAGTGAGTTAGGGCCAAGATCAGCCTGGAGTACTGGGGAGCACTGCAGGGCACTGGGGAGGGAATATGAATTTAGTGGCCCAAAGGAAGGCATGGCAAGGAGCATCTGAGTGAAAGGGCTCTGGGATTGTGGTCCTAGGAGCCTGAGGAGGGAGCTAACCTGTTGATGTTATTGACCATCAGCTGTTGGTGGATCGCTTTCTTGTAGAAAAGCATGGGAGGTTGCTCAAATCATAGTGCCCTTAGGGCCCCAAACATTCCCAGGCTGGTCCTTCTTGCACTCTTCAGTTTTAGAGATGCCCAAATGCAGCCAAGTTCCCATGAACTTAGCTAGTGGAAGATGAGGAGAAAGCAGATGAGTGAAATTCTTAGATACACCCCACAGCAATTCAGCCATGTCTTTTTGCCAGAGCTGCTGAGAGTCCAAACAAAGTAGCTGATGACACTTGGTGGCACCTTGCACGCTTCTCCATCCATACATAGGTCGTGTACACTGGTAGTAGGGCAGGAGGAGAGCTGGGTGTGGCTAGGCAGAGGGACAGAAGTTAAAGAGACATCAGCCTTCCAATAACACTTAGGGAGGAGGGGGCGGAAGGGAAGAGGTAAACCATTCTTGCTCGTTCAGGCAAGATAGTTATGCCAATGTCCCCAGAACCACAGACATCATGGCATCCTGGAATCATAATGCTCGAGGCGAAGTTAGAGGCTGTCTCCTTCAACCATCATTTTAAAGAGTAGGAGATGCAGATCCAGAGAAGTGAAGTGATCTGTCACAGTCACACAGCTAGATGACAACAGAGCCAAAAGCCTAGCTCAGGGCACTTTCCATGACAAGAACCCAGGATCAGATCTGCAACAGGCCTTGGTGAAGTTCAGCATTGTTTTAGACACAGACCTGCAGATGAGAGATTCATTACTGCCCGGGGACTGAGCGACTCTAGAGACCCTTGGTTTGACATTTCTGTTCCTCTGAAGGAACTAGTCTCTATTCAGGTCAGTTGCACTCTTGAAATTTTTTCATTCTCAGAAACCAGGTCATCAGGAGAAAGGGTCATGGGGAGTAAATATGCCTTCTCAAGAAAGCCTTTTTGCCTAACGGAAGAAGGACATGATACAGGAGGGTCTGTGTTTTGCTAGATCTGCAGGGGTATAGGAGATGGGGAGTCTGTGGGTATTCTACCAATGCTGTTCTACGGAAAAAGTAGGGCTTCCATTCTTGGGAAGACTCTTATCCCTCGTGCCTTTCTTAGGGGGCCGAGACGCACCTGTTGTGAGGATTAGTAGGATAAAATGAACAAAATTCCCTGGGACAAGAGGCTGCAAACCTGCGCCCAGAGCCACATGACGAGCCACCCCCCACCCCTGGCCCCCGCTTCTCCGGTAAGCAATTTTCGTCTATATATAAAAATCTCCTCGCAGGAGCAGAAAGGCTTTCTGCTTTGGTGGCACATTTCTCCCACAACAAGGCAGCAGCTTTGGCGAGGAGAGTGTCTGGAATGGACGCCCTGCACCAGGAGGGCGCTCACCCTCCTCTGTAGACTGGAGCGTCCACTCCATTTCCCCAGTGCTTTCCTCCAACATATTCAGAGCACAGCACGAATGATTTTCTTAGCCCTACAAGATTTGGGCCGTGGTGAAAATGGGTCTTGGTTTCAACATTGAAGATCGAAGGTGGCAGGTTTTACTTGTTACTGTATGACAATGTCATAGACCCTTTGCAGGTCCAGATGGACAGGATCCTAGAGATGACCCCACAGATGTGGCACAGAGGTCAAGAGGCTGGGCTGTCGTGTTAGACCATTTGCATTATATCACTAATTATTCTTGGTATCTTTACTCCCTTGGGCAGTTTCCCAAGCTCTCCAGGGCTCTGATCCCTTGTTTATAAGTGAGGACAATGATAATACCAATACCCACCTCATAGGTTTGTTGTAAGAATAAAATGAGATACTTTGTCTAAAGTTCTCAGCCTGACACATGATAAGCATTCAATTAATGTATATTGTTATTATTACGTTATTATTTTCCCCCTCACTTTACAGAAACTGAGGTCCATAGAGGTATGTTTTAGGAAATGTATTATCTTCTCCTAAAGTCACAAAACCAGCTTAGTTGTGTGTGAGCATTTTCATTGATTAAAAAAAAGGGACAAATGGGCATCTGGCTATAGCCAGGGAAGGCCAAGTTATGTGGCAGTAGCAGCTCCCGAAAGCCGGCGCTTACAGTAGAAATGTTCATTTCTTGCTCGTAGTCTTTGTCCAGCATGGGCTGGCTTGGGGCTCTGCTCCCATCGTCCTCCTTGTTATGGGGCCTGGGCATTTGGAGCACACATGTACTCTTTTGGCCTCCATCTGGAAGGGACTCTGATCATTTCTGCCCCTGTTTCGGTCATGCAAGCCCACATGGTCATACAGCAGTTCAGCAATGTGAGTGAGCATGATCCCCTTACAGGAGGTAAGCAGATACTGGTGAAGAGTAATACCATTTATGATGACCTGCTATATAAACAAATATAATCTTAGTGTGAGTGATCCTCTGACAGGAACCAATTGAGACACCTGCCCTCAGATGTCAAAACTGATAGGGAAAGTGAAAAGATTCTTCACGTAGCATTAAAAGGAACATCTATTGATGCCCACTCCTTGAAATAGTTCCTCAGAACAACCAAACCATGGCCAAGATAAAAATCGTCATTCCTTGAAAACCAACCACAGACAGCCTTTGTAGCTCATTCTAGAATGAGAGGGTCCTTGTAATAGGATGTCACAGAGGGTTCACTTTACTGTCCCATCCCAAAGTGTTTACTGCCCGCCCCACACCACTGCATGCCCTTTGCGGTTCATTCGTTAAGCACTGCTGATTTGGTAGTGATCACTGGCCCAGATGATGGAAACACAAAAGAGGGAGGGACACAGCCCTTGTCCTCGGGTAAAGGGGCAAACTTCCTTCAAGTCAGGGAAGACTAGCAGCAGAGTGTTGGAAGATAAGGGCTGGTATGGTCTGGGAGCTGTAGAACCACAAAGGAAGGTCACTTACTCTAGCCTGGGGGTGTCAGAAGAACTCAGTTTGGGAAGCTGATGCGGAAATTTTATTCTTAAGGAGGGGTGGGAACAGTGCAACAGTTTGAAGTTGTGAACTGATATTGGGGACAAAGTATTCTGTTCTTCAAAAGTAACTGTTCAGCCTTATCGGTATTTCTCATTAGCAAGTATCTTCTGAGTGTTGGGCATTGGCGATATAGCAGGCAGTTCAGTGACATAGGCTGTGCCCGTTAGGACTTAACTGAAGCCAGGGCTCTGAAAGAATGGGTCTGGAGTCACCCACGGTTACAGATTTGTGGGGCTCACACCAGAGTCTTTATCTAGATATAGAACCCAGAAGCTGGCATCTTAAACAAATGCCTATGATATTTTTATCACACTCGAAATTTGGGGTTTACTGCTTAAAAGGCAGCCATAATATTGATAAACGTGGAGAGGACCCAGGGAAAACAGGACGAGTGTATTGAGCTAAGAAATACATTGGAGTAAAAAATATTTGTGTTGCCTGTGAGTCAGGGGCCAATGCCCGGTGAAGTGCGGTGCAAAGGTTAGAGACTTTGGCATTTCTTTGTCAAGGCTGCTGTTGGCTCCAGTGCACTACCGGCTCTGTAAGCCAGCTCTCCTACGATTTGCTTTGTTTTTTAAATGTGTGTTGCCTTTTTATCTCTCCCAATAAAAAATTTAATGGCAGAATCAGATACTCACCTGGTGTATAACAGCCAGTTAGGGGTAATGACTATTAGTGCCTGAGGAATAATGACATCTCTCTGTTGGCTTGGAGTTTACAAAGAACTTAGATTGTCTCTGTGGATCTTCACCCAGTTCAGTGGAGGCAGGTCTCCTACTGGCCTCATTTTGCAGTTGAAGAAACTGAATTTGGAGAGGATAGACAATCTGCCCAAGGTCACATAAGGTGGCTGGTAAGCTGGCTGTGCCTGAATTGATGGACTTCTTTGAGATTTTAGCCTTTGGGATTACTCCTTTGAATCTAAGGATCTGGGTGAAGAGTCAGCCAGGCTGCAAACAGAAAACTAACAGAGAACTCTCTCCTTCAAGAAAGCCCCATGAGCCCCACCCTGATCACCTCTTGAATCCTGGCATCCTTGAACACTGTGAGATCAACAAGAATGAGGTGGTCCAGGTGAGAGTGAGGGACAGAAAGCAGAAGAGAGAATCAGAGAAAATGTCAGAAGCTGGAGGTTGCCTTCTCCCACTTCCCAAATGCAGCACGCTGTCTATAGCATGCTGGCCCAACCTTGGCAAAACCATAAAGAAGTTGCATGTGGCCTCCAGATACAGTCCTCCTCCCCTCTGCTGTCTCCCTCATCCCTGTTCCTGCCTAACTTTTAGCTCAGTGGTCTCCTTTCCAACTCAAAGAGACTGTGAACTTTCTCAAGATGAAAGAGTCAGGGGGCTGATATGTTACTCTCCCCAGGGGCGAGCTTGTGCCTTGAGCACAAGGCCATATTGCAAGCTGCAAGACCTAAAGGGACGATGACTTAATGAGAGAGACTTGGCTGGGAAGGAATGGTCATTGTCGGCTATTATGGGGAATCCCAGAGAGCTGTTTTCTGACCTCTGGTGAGAGAAGAACAAGCCATAGAACCAAGGACCCTTAGAGGGTCTCCTTCCCTTCCTTGTTATGACCTTGACATACCAGCAATAGCAGATGGCTTTGGCTTTAGAAAGCTGGGCCCGAATTCCAAGTCCACCAAATGTTTGCAGGGACCTTTGACAAGTCTCTTCACCCCTGTGATGCTCAGCTCCCCCATGTGTTGAGTAAGGATAGAAAGGCCTGCACTGCCCTCCTCATAGGGTGGGTACGAAACTTGAAGGAGAGGATGTACAAACTAAGTTAGTGCCAGCTGCCTGGTACCAAAGTGCCATGGGGAGTGGTAGCAAGTTAGAATGGAGCTGGGGAGTCCCTGAGGACAAGTATTTATGAATGACCACTCAGAGTCCGGTGGAGGACTCTCCTTTCATCCTATGTTGGGCATGAACATGGGCCAGCAGGTAACTTGTAATAGCAATCAAAAGTCAGTTAAAAGGCAGTGGAAGGGACTGGTTCAGAGGAGGAGCTTAAGCACCACTGTCTAGGTTTCTCTGACTCTGGCTCTCCCAGCTGTGTGATTCTGGGGAGGTATTTAACTTCTTCAGGCCTCAGTTTCCCTATCTTTGAAATGGAGACCATAAGGATCCCTATCTTAGTGAGTTGCTCTAAGATTTAAATGAGACAAGAGTGAAGTGTTCAGCAAAATGCCCAGCACAAGAAAGAAGCCACAGCACCAGCTGTTATTATCAGTGTTATATTTGACTGGTGTATGTATATATATAACCTTAGCCATGGCTGTTCCAGGGCTGTGCTGGATGGCCTGAGGGACACAGCTAAGGCGGAACAAGTGCAGGAATTAATTACCTATTGACACTGGTGCACACCATGGCCGGGGCAAATGCATAGCTAATTGGGTGGCTCTGTGTCCTGCATGTTCTATGAGATGTAGGAGTAAGAGTGGCCATACAGCAGTCCCTGTGCTGCCACATCCCGTATAGCAGACGGAATCATGCCCTTTGTCTTGGCTCACAGTCTTCCCTTGGGTCCCTAAAGGGAAAGAGAAGTTGTGACTCTGTCTGGGAAGCCTTTTATCTGGGCCATCTGGCCACTTCCAGCCCTGCCTCACCTTCCTCTGCACAGAAGCCCCTCCAAAGAGCTCTCCCTTCCCCAGGCCCCAACCTGACAGGGAATGAAAATGAGGCTACAGGAGGCTCCTGATGGAAAACAAAGGCTTGCTGCACCAGCGTGTGGTCCCCAGCTTGCACTCTCAGTTTCTTTCCACCTCTGCCTGGGTCAGCCTTTAAGAAGTACCACCCTCCCCCCATTTGTCTTACTGACCCATGATTCCTTCTGGGAAACCTTGGAAGAGGGTTTTGAGCAGTCGTGGTGATTTATGGAGTCAATGGAAGGCTTGGTGGGAGGCTCTGAAAGAGGGAGGGCCAGCTCTTTTCACAGCAGGGTATTTCAGAAATGGCGGGGGGGGGCTGGGTGGGGGGCTGGACGTCCAGGGCTCCCATCACCTCCATAAATAAGTGCATCAGTGTAGGTGGAAGTGTCTGACAGTGTCCAGGCTGGAGGGTGGGGTTGGGAGGGGAGATGGGGGTCGATCGCAGGGTGCACTGGTTTGGGATGAAGTAAGTGTGGGTTCCCACCTCCTAGGCCACTAACTCACAGTGCCTATTACTCAATAGCTTTGCAGGAGGAAGAAAAATTGTTAAGTCTTGAAACAAAAAAGAGAGCAAAAGGAAACTGCACGAACAAAGTTAATACATGTTTAATTAAAACATCTCCTTGTGTCACCTTCGTTAGCTATTAAACATAACATTTACAAATTTCCTATGAAAACAGCTCTTAGTTGATGTTTCCACATTTTGCAGGAGTCCTAGGGAACACAGCTATTAACACCCCAGAATCATAAGCAACCCTAAGTTTAGTTAGTTATTAATTGTCAAACCACTCCAAAAGCAAAATTAGAAATATGCTTTAGAGATTGCATGGACAAAATGTATTCCATGTGGGTGCATTCGGACATGCTTGATGTGACGTAGAGCCTCCGGAAGCTCAAGTGTCCAGGGCCTGGGAGCTGTCGGTGAGCCCTGCCAACAAGCCTTGACAAGTCACTTTCCTTCCCTGACACATTATTTTTGCTTGGTGAGGCCCCTGACTTAGAAGCCCCCTCAGTGTCTTCTCCACCTAAAAATCTGTGAATAGTTCTGTGGTTTTTTCTTCTTTTATTGCTTTATTTTTCAGCCCATAAAATTAAAAGGATGATCAATAATCAGTCAATCAATGGGCACACAACTGGGGCTCTCCTGTGATGGAGGGAATAGAATGAGACTGGTGATATTTTTCTACACTCCTTGCATAGAATCTTTATGACTTTCATCATGTTCACATAGTACCTCATTAGTATTTAAGTTAGTCGTTTTCTGTAAATCATTTCACTTTGGTTTTTTTCCAGTTTATGTTTTGAATAAGCACAACATTCACATGATTCAAAAATAAAGCCACAGGAACAGAAAGACAGAATTCTTCCACCTGCCCTGTGCCCGTCATCCCACATCTGCTCCCTTCTCATTGCCAACAACTGATGGGTTTCAGGTATAACCTTCCTAGGGCTTTTTATACACATGTGACAAAATCCAAATATACTTATACCTCCAAGTTTTTTTCTTTAAACGTTTTATTTTATATTTTGTTTGAGAGAGAGAGAGCATGCACAAGCAGGGGAGAGGGCAGAGGGAGAGAGAAAGATATAATGAGAGAGATAACATATTTTTTAATGTTTATTTATTTTTGAGAGAGAGAGAGGAGGAGGGGCAGAGAGAGAGGGAAACAGAATCGAAAGCAGGCTCCGTGCTGTCAACACAAAGCTGGACCTGAGACTAAAACCCATGATCCATGAGATCATAACCTGAGCTGAAGTCAGACACTCAACTGACTGAGCCACCCAGGCGCCCCAAGAGAGAGAGAATCTTAAGCAAGCCCCATGCCCAGCTTGATTCTGTGACCCTGGGATCCTGACTTAAACTGAAATCAAGAGTCAGACACTCAACTGACTGAGCCACCCAGGCGCCCCAAGAGAGAGAGAATCTTAAGCAAGCCCCATGCCCAGCTTGATTCTGTGACCCTGGGATCCTGACTTAAACTGAAATCAAGAGTCAGACACTCAACCAACTGAGCCACACAGATGCTCCCCCACCCATGTTTTTTTACATAAAAGTTCTTCAAGTTAAATAGATCTACACCTACTTGTCTTACTTAGCCATATACCTTGGTGGGATTTCCACAGCATTACACAAAGATTATCTACATTCTTGTTTTTTAACAGCTGCTAAGTGTACGCATCTACCAGAATTTGTTTGTTTGTTTACATTTATTTATTTTATTTTGAGAGAGAGAGCATGAAGGCACTCGAGCAGGAGAGGGGCAGAGAAAGGGAGAGAGAGGGAATCCCAAGCAGACTCTACACGGTCAGTCAGAGCCCAGTGCACTCAGTGCAGGGCTTGATCTTAGCAACTGTGAGATCATGACCTGAGCCGAAATCAGGCATTGGACACTTAACCACTGAGCCACCCAGGTGCACCTACCAGAATTTATTTAAACCAGACATCCCATTGACGAATCTTTGCTTTTCTTTGAATCCTTTGCTATTATAATAGTGTTACCATGGATATATCTCTTATCTAAAAATCTGTGAGTATCTTGCTGTTTTTTCTTCTTGTATCACTTTATTTTCCAGACCACAAGATTTAATATATGCCATTTGGTTTCTGCATAAGTATTACAACTGAATGTTTGTGTGCCCAGAATTCAAATGTTGGAGACAGTGCCTGTGAGGAGGTGATAAAGGTTAACTGAGATTATGAATTGATTGGATAGAGCAAATGGCCTTGTAAGAGGAGGAAGGGACCTGTGAGGACATGGTGAGAAGGCAGCCATCTTTGTCAAGTTTCTTCACTGTAAAGTTACTCTTTTTTCCCATTCCCATACTGTGCTCTTTGGAAGGAAGTCACTATGCACAACCCACACTTGTAGAGTAGGGGCTATGCTCCCCTCTTCTTGAGAATGGGTTATCTATACGAATCATTTGGAATTCTTCTATAAGAGAGATTTTTCTCTTCTTCCCCATTTATGTATTTATTCATATATTTATATTATATATATATTTATATCTGTGTAAATTCGTGGCTACTTTACACTTTAGGTCAGCAATCATTGCTACTTTCCTTTGTTGCACAGATTTTTTCAGCTTTGTCCATTGAGAGCCCTTTTAGTTGGTTCCTGTGTCCCTGTGACACACTCCTATTAATGTAGGTTTAGAAAAATTTTTCTTTAATATATTTTGAGCGCTTCCCTACTTTTTGGCATTGTAAGATGTTCCAGGTTCATAATGTATGTGTGTGTATGTGTGTGTATTTTTTTTCCTGCAGTCCTAGAATCAGCCAGTTCTCCAAGGAGTCTTGTTCCTTGTATTGGAGAATGATATTAGAAATCAAGATTTGGATGCCGGGTATGCATGTAGCCACTTGAGTGTGAAGTCACATTTTTAACTCACTGAAAGCATTCAGGACACCCATATTCTCAGTCTCTTCCTCTTAACCCCCTGATAATGCCCATCAGAGTCAACTGGTGACCCACTGTTTCCTCAAAAAGCCTTGGGATCACCCACCCTCTTCCTTCTGCCTTTCCTCCCTTTCTTCATTTATTAATTTTTTAAAGATTTTATTTGTAAATAATCTCTACACCTAACATGTGGCTTGAACTCATGACCCCAAGATCAAGAGTCATGCTCTACTGACTGAGGCAGCCAAATGCCCTTCTTTCTTCATTTAAATTGTGGCCCACACTTGGCCTAACTCCTCCCCAATCTCAGGTCTCAGTCCTCCCTGTTCTACCTACCCTCACCCTGGCTTCCTTATCAACATTCCTGTCTTCTTTCCTGCAGCAGGAGGCTCCAAAACCTCAAATGTATCAGAAGCCCAAGTTACTCCTGGAAAGAAAATTCTACAAAACCCAAACAGAATGGAATTATGGAGGGAAGACACCACCTAACCAGCATGTTCAGTCTCCATTCTTTTCTTAAATCGAGTTTTGTGGTTGAACCCATATAACTCTACTGTCTTAGTTATGTTAGGGTTTTTCTTTTTTTTTTTTTTTTTGCTCCTGATACAGGCATCAGGGTTGAGTTCAGAGTCAGAGCTGAACAATGTGGTTAAGTGCAGTGTCTGTGAAGAAGCAGTGAAGGCGATTGGTACTTTGAGATCAGTCCATCCAGCCTCTCCACTGGGGTTTTACAGATGAAGAAACTGAGACCCAGGGAGGAAAAAATCTCATGCAGGGCTCTTTGGCTCATTAAAACGAAGAGCTGGGTCTAGAAGAATTTCTTTTTTTTTTTAAGTTTATTTATTTATTTTGAAAGAGACAGAGAGACAGAAAGAGAGAGAGAGAGAGAGAATGAGCTGAAGGGAAGAGAGATGGAGAGAGAGAAAAACCCAAGCAGACTTTGCACCATCAACAGAGAGCCTGATTTGGAGCTCAGATTCATGAACCTAATGTCATAACCTGAGGCAAAATCAAGAGTCAGACACTTAACCCACTGAGCCACCCAGGTGCCCACTAGAAGAAGTTTTGATTGCTGGTCCCATGCTCTTTCTGCTGCTGGGTAAGGGCTCAATTAAGATTTTTCTTCTCTAAGAAATTTGTCTAAACATCCCCATCCTGCATCCACTGAGGCACCCAACTGCGTTCTGGCCGGGGGCGGGGGGCGGGGGGGGTAGTGAGCAGCCCTGTTCTTTGAAGATACACAGGTTTTGGAAACAGTGAGATCTGCACTGAAGCCTAGCTTCCCCTCTTTACAGTCAATTAATCTCAAGCAACTTCTCAGAGCCTCAGTTTCCTTATCTGTAAAATGGATCTAAGGATGCTTGGGCCACAGGAACGTTTTTCAGCTTAAGTGAAAGCATGGCTACAAAAGCATCTGGAACATGCCAAATATATAACTGGCACTCGGCATCTGTCCAGAGAACCTGAATTTTCTGGGACCCTTCTGTAGCTTCTCATCTGGTACATTTGGTATCCTTAAACCAATGGAAAGCTTCTCTGTTACTTTTACTTCTTTTGTGAGTCTACAGAGCTGGACATACAGTGCTCAGAAGTTCTTGGTGAAAGAAGGAATGCCATAAAAAGCAAAATCTGCTCTTTGGAACTCACCCCACAGGGGGGCCAGTGAAGGGCAAAGGGTGTCATAGAATTTCCTGGGGCGTTTGTGCAATCTAAAGGAGGCCTGCCTTCTGCAGGTATGCGGGCCAGATGAGAGAGAGAGCAGCCATACCGCCCTCTCATTTTACAGATGAGGAGACTGAGGCTCCAGTTAGGAGGGAGTAGCCTGAGGCCCCCCAGGGAGGGCTCTGCCAAGCGGGCCTCTGCCAATTGGCCAGGGCGGAAGCCTGATCAAGCATCCTGGGGCCTGGGGCCCCTGTGCTTTCATCCATCCTGGCCTGCCTGTCCTTGCTTGGGGCCCAGGCATGTTCACAGCTGAACAAGATGTGGCAGGAAACCATGAATCAGGGGGGCAGAAGGCATTAATGAAGGCAGGCTGACTTCTGGGGCTAAATCCCTTTCCCTCTCCTCCAAGCTTGCTCTGGCCTGTCCCTGCCTGGAGGAGTCTGAAGGCTGCCCTCAGCTCTGCCTCTCAGATCACACTGGGAGCCAGGTGATAGCCTCGAGAGGCTGGGGCTGGCTCAGCGTGCATGGGGAGAGTCAGAGTCTGAGACCAAGCTTGTTTGCTGCAAGGATCGGTGCCTTCCTTTTATGGGTGCAGACTCTTAGGAAAGGGAAGTTTCCTTTGCAGGAAGTTGATCTGTAAGAGGCAGCATGGCATTGCATTGGCAAACTTTCTCTGTAAAGGCCAGATTGTAAATAGTTTAGGCTTTGAGGGCCATACAATCTCTCCTGCAAATATTCCAATTCTTACAGTACAAAAGCAGCCAGGCAATACATACATGAACAGATGCAGCTGTGTTCTAATAAAGCTTTAATTATAGATACTGAAATGTAAATTTCATGTAATTTTTGCATGTCACAAAAATATTAGTCTCCTTTTGATTTCTTCCCCCAACTACATGTATTATTTATCTATTTTTAAAGTTTATTTACTTATTTTGAGAGACAGAGAGAGAGAGAGAGAGTTCAAGAGGGGGAAGGGTAGAGAAAGACTCCCAAGCAGGCTCTGCACTCTCAGTGTGGAGCCTGACACAGGGCTTGAACCCATGAACCAGGAGATCATGACCTGAGCAAAGTTGCTGCTTAACCAACTGAGCCACTCAGGTGCCCTCGCCCCAACTATTCAAAACTCTAAGTGCCCTTTCTGCTTTGATGGCCACACAGAAACAGGCAGCGAAGCAGACAGTGAGGGAGTTTTCAGAGCCCTGGCATAGACAGCATGAACTTGGTAGTCAGACAGCCTTAGGTACAAAGCCCAGCTCTGCCGCACACTTGACATCTGACCTTTGGCAGATGACAGTCTCTCTGAGCCTCAATTTCCATATCTGTAAATAGGGATAATAACATCTACCTCATAGGGTTTTAGTAAGCATGAAATAAGATTGTAAGTGTAAAGAACCTGATGGGCACTATTTGATCCTGATAGAGCTTTTATCATCCATAAGAGAGCAAGTACAGGGCTGACAGAACCTCTGAAGCCTGTGTGAAAAGGCAGTCACCATGGTTACAAAAGCTGTAACCCTCTGCCCTTGGCTGCATTGACATCTTGTTTGTGTCCAGTGTACTCCAACTGAACACATGGTCACCAGGCGCGACTCTGTGCCAGGCTTAGGGTATAGCAGATGTGGAAAGATGAACTTGGCCCAGCTCCTGCCAACAAGATAGGTATCTCCTTAGGAGGAGAGATAAGACATAAACCCAAACAACCACAAATCACAACAGCATGTAGAATAAGACCTCCCAGGGAGGCAATCATGTCTCGCATTTACGGAGTGCCAGGTGCTGTGCTCAATTCTTAATGTGCAGATGTTGATCTCATTTATACAGCCTCCCAAGGAGAGGGTTATGATTATCCTCATTTGGTCAGTGGGGAAATGGATACAGGGAGACTGTTAAGGTACTTGTATAGCGATTCCCACTCAGGCCTGGCTGGCCCGAGGTGCTGCTGGATCCCAGAAAGTCCATTCCGGCTGTGATAGTTGGGGTCGCTTCACAGAGCGGGGGGCTCTCAGGCTCCCCTCTCAAGCTGGGGAGGGTTTCTCCAAGTGTGGAGGGGGAAGCAAGCGTAGGGGTGGGGCAGGATTCAGGCAGAGGGAATAGAGGGAGCAAATGTTCATTGGCTGGAGGGAATGTGGCATGCTCTAGGCCTGTTTGGGAAATGGCAAGCGGCCTGTTTGGCCCGAGGGTAGTGTGTTTTGTGCAAGTGTCCTGTTCCCTGAGTGATGTCCCTATGACTTCAAGCAGGGGTGGGGGAGAGACGGAGCCTGGCGACTGCATTAGACTCGTGTAAATAGGAACTTGCTTGCAACAAAGGAAGACCTCATTGTAAAATATCTGCCATGCAACGTATGCAACTCTACAAACTTGCTTTTTCACCCATAATTCCTCCCCCAACCTGCAGACAGGACTTGCCTGGGATGAAGACGCGGCCACAGGGTAGAGTGCCTACAGGGCTGGCACGGATGCGGGTGTCTCAGCAGACGCCACTTGACCCTGGGCTGGTCACATCCTTGCTCTTGTCTCAACCCCCTCAAACATAAGATCAGAGGTCAGGTGATTTCTAGGTCCTTTCCAGTTCTAACCTTCCAAATTATGGCATACTGTCCCCGTTTCAGTAAAGGAGGCCTGCTCTGCTGGCTGAGTGGAGGGAGGCTTCTGCAAGGCAACATCAGATGATTGACAGCAGCGTGGTTCCTGGGCAGGGCACGGGATTAGAACCCCGAGCCCTCAAGCTTTCCAAGTGCTGCTTAGATCACCTAACCTCTACTGATAGGCATGTGGCTCCTTCTGCCCTTCTGGTGATTTCCACATCCATGTCCTTCGTCCATCCATCCATCCATCCATCAATACATCAGCTTTTTAATTAGCTCATTTATTTATTCACACCTAGCCTCTGGAGCCAGAGTCAGAGTCCCAGACCATGGGCTATTTACAGAACCTCCCTGTGCCTCAGTGTCCTCCTCTGTGAGGTGGAGATAATCAGGGAATTTGCCATACAGGGTTGTGAAGGATTAAATTAGTCATATATGTGAAGGGCTTAAAATCATCCTGACATAAGTATTTGCTGTTATTATTATTAATTTTTAAGTAAACTCTATGCTCAACATGGGGCTTGAACTCAAGATCCTGAGGTTAAGAGCTTCATGCTCTAAGGCTGAGCCAGCAGGGCGCCTCAGGGCACTGCCTTAGGGGCTTTTCCTAGGTAACACGCCTTCCCTGCAGCCCTGCAAGGCAGGCATTACTGAGCCTGCTTTTCACAGCAAGGAAGAAACTAAGGTTTGCAGAGTACGTGACCCGCCTGAGATGGGCTACTGCCCCCAAGGGCTGCAGAGCACACGTCAGCACGCCTGAGAAGGAGCCGGCTGGGAAGGGCGGGCAGGCCACCTCCTGCCCCTGTCATTTAGCATCGCCTCACGTTGCCTCCCCGCTGCACTGTTTGGTTCTCTCTCAGACCGGGACTGCGGCTGCTGTCTTGTCTGGAGCTGCAGAACCTGTCAACACATGAGAATCATTCGCAGTGACCGGGGAAAAATGTGATTTAGGAGCAGAGGAGAGTTCTCTGGGAGGCCGGAAAACTGCCACTCCATCGTTCATTTTGGAGCCGCCTCTCAGCCAGACCGAACAGGAAACATCCTGCTTAGGAATAATCAGGACGTTAGTACTCAGATAAGTGAAGACACACAGGTCTCAACTGATCTCCCAGGCGTATCGGACCGATTAGGCTGCGCCGAAGTGCAATTTCCTCTCAGGTCTTACTTCTTTGGCCCGATGTCATGCAGATGGTGGGCTCTGCTTACTGGAAGTAAGTGTGGAAGTGATCAAATAGAAATATGAGACATTTGGAGATCACTTGAGCTGAAACTTGACACTGTAGGTCTGATGGAAAATCCAGCAAGCCCCTCTCCTGACCCTTAACCCTGCTCCCCGAGGAAGGCGCCTGCAGAATCCCCCCAGCTGTCTCCAGATCCCGCCGGTGTTAGCTCTGGCTCCGTTAGCCCTACCCCTCACGGGAGATGTTTGACCAGGGAACCCCCTCGTGAAAGTCCCAGGACTCATGTGTGCGTGCATATGCATGCACACTCGCACCCCTTGCCCTGGGCTGCACGGGGCGCCCCTCCTGTCTTTCAGCTCTTCACTGAGGATGTCCTGTGTGCTGTCCACTGAACCTTCTTGCATTTCTCTCTCACCCTTGCCATGGGAAAAAACATCTTCCTCTGTCCTTTGAGGTCTGTTCCCTTCCTCCCTCAGAGCCCAGCTCCCAGAGCACCTCCTCCAGAGCGCCCTCCTCATCTCAGATCCCCATCTGTGGCTGGCCTACTCTTTGACCTGCTAGCCTGTACCTGTTTCAAAGTTTGTTCTCAACACGGAAGTCCCACTTTCTTCAAGCTTCGGGATGCCTCCCCTGTGCCCCCCATCTCCAGGCCCCACTGTCCTATAACCTGGAGCCCTAACTCCTCTGTACTTGTGGTGATTTCCATATTGACTGCAGATTCTGGGGTGACTTGAGTCTCCACAGCACCCAGGGGCTGACTAGTATTCTTGAACCTCTCTTTCCCACCCCAGTCTCTTAACTAGACCGATTCTGGTTACCCAAATCTCAAGACTATAGTTTTGCCTTTTTCTTTAAAGATTTTATTTCTTTTAAGTAATTTCTGTACCTAACATGGGGCTTGAACCCACAACCCCGAGGTCAAGAGTCACTTCCTCTACTGACTAAACCAGGCAGGCGCCCCACTATGATGAACTTGTTTTGAGGAATCCAAGAGCCCAGCCATAGTGGCCACTGACCTAGTTACTGACCCATCCTAATGATTCCTCCCATGAGTCTATCTTCGGGGCTCTGGTGCATTTCATTTGAGAACATGACTTCCTTTCGGGCATCAATTTTCCTTCTCAAGCCAGGTAGAAATATTGATCTGCCTCCTTGACCCCATGTGTCATAGAAGTTTGTTGTATAAAAGCCTCTAGATGATGGCTTTGCTTTGTTTCAGGTCTTTGTGTTGTAAGCTCTTTAAACCCAGTTTTTGATCCCTTGACTTCCAGCCCTAATTTGTGAAGGAAGAAACCATCAATTGCACTGTTTTTGCACAATTCCAAACCGCCTGGGGCTTTTCACCCTCAGAACCGAGGGTGCCAGAACGTCCCCAGGCTCCGCACAGCCAAGGATGACGAGGCAGAGCGGTTAGCCCCTCTGTGCCCACACATGCTCCTCACATACTTGATGCTCCTGGTTTCTCTGAGGCCCCCCGGGCCACCACTCCCCGAGTTAGTCCATCCGGCCACTGTAACAAGTAGGATACACCGAGGGGCTTAATCAACAGGAAGTACAGGCTGTCAGCTCTGGAGGGTAGAAGCCTAAGATCAAAGGGTTTCTAGAGTTGGTTTCTCCTGAGGGCTCTTTCATATGGTTCTCCCTCTGTACCCGTCTGCATCCAAATGTTCTCTTATTAGGACCCAGTCATGTTGGATTAGGACCCACCCTAATGACCTCATTTTACCTTAATCACCTCTTTAAAGACTCTGACTCCAAATACAGCCACATTCTGAGCTACCAGGGGTTAGAGAGTCTGAATACTAATTTGGAGGGACATAATTCAGCCCCTAATGCTTTCCACTTTTTAAATATACACTGCCTGGCTGTAGGGCACCCTGGGCTTTTCGATTAGGCTCCCGAGAAGACATCTCCTCCTCTGTAAAATGGGACTAGTAAGGATACTATTCTCTTGAAGTTCTTGTGAAGGTTAAGTGCCTGGGAGGCTCACTGGGGCCTGCCTTATAGTAGGTGCTTAGTAAATGCTAGAACCATTTAAATAAAGAAAGATGATGACGATGCTAATAACACCTCTGCTATTAGCAGATGTCTTGGTCCTAACAGATTTTTTAAATAGCGCCTGACAATCATTTTGTGTGTATCGCTTCATTTTGCTCATTTCTTTCCCAAGGAGGCTGCCCCGTGGCTAGCCAGCACCCCAAGATTCAAGATGCAGGTCAAAGCCACGTCAAAGCCAGGTCAAAGCCATGTTGCACCCCCACTGGGAGGACTCTGAAGTGCCCTGGCAGGAGGAGCCCCAGGGCCTGCATGCCTCTCACATCTCCTCCTGGGAACCAGCAGGCCCTGGGGCTCCCTTCATCACAACTCTCTCACTCGGTGTCTGCTCTTGACCTTGGCACCTTCCCCTCATCTGTGCCAGGTGCCTGAGGGCCTGCCAGCTCTCCCGACCTGCCAAGCTGATTCTCTTCCATCACGAAGTGACCTGGGAAATCCCATCTCCCCTCTGGCAACCCGGCGAGATCCGTCACGGGGAAGGTGCTCCTCTGCGAGCGCTCGCACCACCGCCCCTGCACACACGGGGCTGTGCTCACACTCTGAGCCCCTGCTGATAAAGGCTTTCTGCTCAAGACTTTCTGTTTCTGTGCATCCAAGTGTCCATCTCTGTCAACATTTTTTACAATCTTGAACTGTAGGGCTGGGTCTAATCCCGCTCTCTGTCCTGTGTATCCCATGTGCATAAACACGCCTGGGAGAGAGGCTGCGTCACCACAGTTTACAAAGCAGTTACGCATGAGCACTTTATTGCTCTCTCCACCCTGTTTCTTGCTCCTGTGCTTTTGTATCTGCTGGTTCTCCTTTGCCTGGAAGCACGTCCTCTGTCTTGTCCCCTGGTGAATGCCTGTCCCTGGTGAATGCCTGTCCCCTGGTGAATGCCTGTCCCCTGGTGAATGCCTGTTCCCTGGTGAATGCCTGTCCCTGGTGAATGCCTTTTCCCTGGTGAATGCCTGTCCCTGGTGAATGCCTGTTCCCTGGTGAATGCCTGTCCCTGGTGAATGCCTGTCCCTGGTGAATGCCTGTCCCTGGTAAATGCCTGTTCCCTGGTGAATGCCTGTCCCTGGTAAATGCCTGTTCCCTGGTGAATGCCTGTCCCTGGTGAATGCCTGTCCCCTGGTGAATGCCTGTCCCCTGGTGAATGCCTGTCCTAAGTCAGCCCCGGGCCAAGCCTTTGGAGATGCGTTGCTGACCTTCCCCAGTTGAACTGATGCACGTCCTTGGTGGCTCCACTGTACCTCTGGTGGCATCTTGGCCCTTCTTACCATCCTGTGCCGTGATAGTCTGTCTGCACAGCCTCCCCCGCTGGACGGGGAGCTCCTCGAGGGCAGGCATGAGAGTCCATTTAACTTTGCCTCCCCAGTGCCCAGCGCAGTGCCTGGCTGCCGATGAATGAGGCCTGTGGGGAGGGTGGCCAGGGTTCCCTGGCCGTGCTGGGCAGTGCCTTTCATGGCATTTTCAGTTTGCCCTCACCTCTTCCTTTGTCCTGTTTTTAGCCTAATTCCTTTCAAGGAGCTGGCATGGGGCTCTGAGCTCATTTTCATGATTGCTTTAAATATTTGGGGCTGTTGGCATGCCAACATGAGGACCCACGCTAAGGAGGGAGAGGAATTCTCTAGCTCTCTGGGTCCTGCCCAAACACAAGGAATGTGCCAGAGACAGGGGAGGTTCTGAGAAAGTGCCAGATTGGGTCGAACTAAACCGCTTTTCTACCTGGCTTAGGGAGCCAGGAATTTTGGCAGCAGACAAAAAAGTGAGAGGACACAGAGGCCCCGGGGGTGGGGTGGGGATGGGATGGAGAGTGGATGGAGTGGGGGCAGGGCAGGAACGGCATTCCGGGAAACCCAGGAAGAGCCCAGGATGGAAGTGAAAAGGTGGCAGCAGTGCCCATCTGGAGATGTAGGGTCCATGCCCAGAAACGGCAAGGAACCCCCTGCCACAAACGCCTGGACATGGCCTGTCCCAGGAGCCAGTTTTGGAAATCAGACAGATGGGAGGGACTCCGAAAGTCTTGTCACGGAGAACTTGGAAGACACAAAAAGAAGCTCGTGAGCATCTGCCTGAGGAGATGACCCCAGGTAGCCCCCATTACGTTGTAGATCAGGAAGTGGAAGCTCAGAGAGGAAGGAGGTCACCCAGAGTAGTTTGTGGTGGTAGCTCTAGGGTTGGATCCCGGATCTCCTTATTTTCTTTCCAAGGCTCGTAGCTGCTCAAGGGCTGGAGAGGAGCTGGAGCTGGGCTCTTCATGTTTTTCTCAATAATTGTTATAAATAAAATAGGAAGCCTAGCTTCTGCCTGGTGAGCTCTTGTTGCCTTCCAGGCATAGTGCTAAGTGGTTCACATGTTTTATCAGAGCAGCCTTATAGACATAGCCTCCTAGTCCTATTTTAAAGATGGGGAAACTATGTTCAGAGGCTAAAGGATTTGCTTAGATCAACCAGCTACTGAGCATTGAGGTCCAGATTGTAACTCAGAGACTGCTTGATTCTGCAGTTTGTGCTTTTAACAATGGCTTTCTGGGGCGCCTGGGTGGCTTAGTCGGTTAAGCGTCCAACTTTCGCTTAGGTCATGATCTCGCGGTTCGTGGGTTCAGGCCTCGCGTTGGGCTCTGTGCTGACTCCCAGCTCAGAGCCTGGAGCCTGTTTCAGAGTCTGTGTCTCCCTCTCTCTCTGACCCTCCCCTGTTCATGCTGTCTCTCTCTCTCTAGAAATAAAAATAAATAAATAAATAAATAAAAACAATGGCTTTCTAAAACTTTCCCAGCGGTACCTTGACAGATCTCAAGAGACTGGGTCAAAGGAAGCCCAGAACTTCTACATGAAAATGTGAAATCTCAACCCTCCTGACAGTGAGCTATGAGGTGCATAAGCATAGGCGTCTGAAAGAGTCTTTCCTGAAGATTCCTGGGGAGTCCAAATGGAATATTATGCAGTCATAAAAAAGGATGAGATCTTGCCCTTTGGGACAACATGGATGGCTCTTGAGAGTATTATGCTAAGTGAAATGAGTCAGAGAAAGACAAGTACCATATGAGCCCACTTAAATGTGGAACTTAAAAAATAAAACAAATGAATAAACAAAAAGCAGACTCAGACTTATAAATACAGAAGATAAACCAATGGTTGCCTGAGGGGAGGTGAATGGGGGATAGGCAAAATGGATGAAGGGGGGTGGGAGATGCAAGCTTCTAGATGTGAAATGAATGAATCATGGGAATATAGCATAGGAAATACAGTCAATAGTAATAGAATAGTGTGGTCTGGACAGATGATAGCTCCACTTGTGAACACAGCATAACATATAGACCTGTTGAATCACTATGTGGTTATACACCTAAAACTGCTGTAACCTTGTATCAATTATATGCAAGTAAATACTTTTTAAGAAAAAAGAAAACTAAAACAAACAAACAAACCATTCCCCAGTCCAAAAGAGGCCTCGGGCTATGAGGATAGAGATGGACCGAAAACTCCTGGTGGGGCTGTGGATCCAAGAGTGGGTTATGAGATGAGGGAGCACAAAAGAGCAGCTGAGTGGAGGAGACAGATTCCTGACTCACTTCCGGAGCTGGCTGCTGACTCTAGGGGCTCTCTTGCCTGCAGGAGTGAGTTTGTACGATGCTCAGCATCCCTCCTCATCAGGGAAATACAAATCAAAACCACACTGANAAAAAGAAGTGAGTTTGTAAAAGAGGACAACAGCCCTTCGGAATTCACATACCTCACATTCATAGAGCATCTCCAAGCTCACAAGGTGCTCTCTCACATATTCTCATTGGATTCTTACAAGAAGGCAGGGTGACTATTCCCACTTTAAAGATGAGCACACTGGGCCAGAGAACTTAAGTGACTTGATCAGAATCACCAGCTAGCTAACAGCAGTGTGCTGACCAGAACCCAGGTCTTTTGAAACCTACATGGAAATCCTTCCAGTGGACAAAGGAGCCAGTAGAGATGCTGCTGGAAACTGCACCGTTGTCTTGGAGGATGATGACCTCACTCCCAGTGCTACACTTGCCCTAATGGAGCTACAGAAAATCCCATTTCCTTTGCCATTAGTTGGTTCAAGGAAGTCCATGTGACATAGTTCTAGCTAATGAGGCAGGAATGGGGGTCTGCTGGGTGGCCTATGGGAAAACATGTCTGGCTCCTACAGAGACACAGGAAGGGGCAGTCTCTCTGTTCCTCTGGCTGCTGCTGTATCATGATGGCTGGGACTGCTGCAGCCAACTTGCTGCTTGGAAGAAGCCAGCGCATGGAAGAGGGATAAGCAAAGAGACAAGAGAGTCTGGGTCCTTGATGACATCATTCAGTCAACGCTGAGGCCCATCTGCCTCTGGCTGCACATCCCAGACAAAATGACTTTGGACATGGCACAGTCGAGAAAATGAGTCAAGAAATTTTGTGTCTCCTTCTTAAGAGTTAGAATAATATCCCCAGGAGGTCCCTGGCAGACCGCCCTCATGACGAGTGCCCTGGGAATGCCATGATTGTATTATTAGGTGGAGTAAAAATAGCAAGCCCTCCATAATATAATTTTTATTATGGACCAGGTGCTCTCCTAAGTGCTGTATCATTATGCTCCAGAAGAAATACTATTAATACTCTCATTTTATACAGGAGGAGATGGAAATAAACAGTTTAAATAATTTACCTAAGGACCACACAGCTAGGAAGTAGCAGAACCAAGTTTTAAACTCAGACTCCAAGACCTGTGTCCTTAATCATCACTTACTCAAGTTAAGAATGAGGTCAGCCTCCCTGGAGCACATGGCTGTGTGAAGGAGAGGGGAGACTTGAACGCCATTGGAGTTTTGTTGGGGAAGAGAGAGAGACAAATGTTAGTTAGCAATAGCATTTGCTACAGTTGACCTCATTGGCTACTTTACCTACAGATTTCCTTTGATGGGAGCCAGCAAATATCCTTATGGGTGAAACCAGTTTGAGTGTTTCTGAAACCATTATGTGTAGTGCAACAATCCTAACTAAAATGGTTGCAGGCTAGAATGGTCAGAAAAGCCTTCAGGGAAGAGAATAATTTGCAGATGGATAGGATTTAGAGTAAATGGACATTCCAGGCAAATAGAGTTGCAAAAGAAAGTGTCCAGAGAACACAGCTGGAAATCTAGAGTAGAGTCAGGTCTTTGAAGTCCTTGAATGCCAAGTTCAGGAGTGTGGACTTTATTCAGACAATGAGAGGATCCTTGAGCAGGGGAGGGGCTGGGCATCTAAAGATCCATTCTAAAGTTGAACAAAGAAAGGAGCATGCAGGAGGAGAGAGCTGGTCGACAAGAGGACCTGCCTTATGATTAAAGCTTGAATAAGGGAGAAAGTGTTGAAAATGGCAAGGGGAAGACACCCTACAAGCTATTAAGAAAAAATGATGGATTGGGCCGATGACCACTTAGATGTTTGAGGAGGGAGAATCCAAGATGTCTTTGAAGTTTTAAGCTTTGATGACAAGAAGATAGAAACAAGGAGCTTGTCTGGCAGAGGGGGAGGAGAGGAGGCAGGATAAGGCAGATTTGGCATCAGGCTTGAAGATTTGAGATGATGGACACCCATGTGGAGATGTGAGATTGGGAGATTCATGATGAGTGACAACTAGAGGTGTCAATTAGCAAACCGAGGGCATGAGTGGAAGGGGATGAGACCTCCAAGAAAGAGCATTTGGAAAATGGAGAGGAGACTGCTGACGCCCAGACCTGAGGTAACATCCGGGATTGCCTGGTCCCAGGAGAGTGCAGCCAAAGAGAGACATGGAGGAAGATCAGAGACATTAATGGAAAACCCAGGAAACATGGGTGCAGAACTGGGGACTTGAGGGCTTCAGGAAAGAAATAGTCCTAAATCCTGCAGCTACAGAGAAGTCCAGGTTGGTGAAAGCAAACATCTTGGATATTTTAAAAGAAGAGATTTGGAAGAGTGTGGACAACCCAGTATCTTTACAAGCTGCTTGTGGGTTTGACATAATCTTTAGAAGGGCATTGGGCAATATGTTTCCAAGGCCTTAAATATATATATAACATTGCTGATCCAGAAACTCTTCTTCAAGGAATATAACCCAAAATACATAATATTTAAAGTTTGAGTACATTCTCAACCAATGATATAGTGTCAAGGATGACATTGTTTTAAGTACTTTATATTCAGAATTTAATTTAATTATCAGGTCATCCCTGTAAGGTAAGTATTATTAATGCTTTTCCCAAGCAAATCATCGTTTTACAAATAAAGAAAATGAGACCAAGAGAGGTTATGTCATTTGAGGTAAGGGATTGAGATTTGGGACAACAGCTGCAAGGCCCTTGATTTTAACCACCCGGCCATCCTGCTTCTTGACCTGATTAGACACGAACACAATGTTGTACCCCTGAGGGTCTTCATTTTAGTGTTATAATAACAGGAAACAATCTAAATGCTTAACAGCTGGAGATTGGCTAAATAAAGTCTGACTTCCAAATGAGAGCGTGATGCTATATAGATGTTAAAAAATCATGTTCTAAAAGAATACTCAATGACATGGGAAAATGTTGATGATACATTTTTAAGTGAGAAAAGCTGTTTTCAAAACAGTAAGATCTCTCAAAATATGAGAAGAGAAAGATATGTTATGATTCCCATGTGTGTCCCCTGGCAGACTGGTCTGGCTTCTGTACTGGATTGCTTGCACCGGCACCAGGTATCCTCTTCCATCCACCCTGCCTAGTGCAAGCAACCCCCCTCACCCCCCAGACCCCAGTCAGTGGGCCGTGGTCATCCTCCTGACTCTGGACTGAAGTGCTGTGTGTTTTAACAAAGATAAGCAGGATGCATGGCAGAGCCCAGTGCCCAAAGTGTCATTGTTTCCCTCAGGTCACAATAATGAGGCAGGATTCTCAGGGACTGTTGACTAATGAAAATGGTTGGGTGGAGATCGCAGGAAGAATATTTCAGATACATGGTACCGCTTAACAATAGGTGCAGAGGAGAGGAGGCATCCCTCCAACCTAGGGGATCCTGGAAAGTACCTGAAACTAGGGTGTCCCAACCCCTGGACCAAGGAAGGTAGGCCAGTCCCCCTCCCCTGGGGTCACTAGCTTTATGTTGCAAGCAGCTGAAGTCCAAGGTGATTCTGAAGGCCCACTCACAATCCTCCTGGCTTTCCATCCTGTGCTTCACCCCAGCTCCACAGCCATGTTCAGGCAAAGCCCAGAACTGACTGCTTAGAAAAATATTTAATTGAGATTCCTCCTACAGTGCTTATTTCTGTCTCAATAAGGCCTTGGCATGCCATGGGTAGCTAAATATATTGGCTGTTTCCTCTCCAATGCCAACCTAGTTTTTTAAATGTTCCCAAGTACATCTGCCCAGTTTTCCCTTGGAGAGAATTTACAGCATTAGCCCTCTGTAACCCAGAAGGAAAAAAAAAATGTGAAGGTTAACTTACTTGGAGAAGAGAAACCAGGGAATTATATCTGTAGAGAAGTATCTTCATTCATTCATTCATTCATCCATTCATTCAGGAGCCATCTATTGAGTTCTCATGAGTTATTGGCACTGTACTTAATGTGGAGACCACACAGATTTATGGAATTAAATAAACTTTGAGGTCCCTGCCCTCAAAGTGTTCATAGTCTAGGTCGACCAATGATACAGTGTTAATGATGGGGAATGAACAGAACAGAGATGAAGGAAGGGTCTACAGAACCCTAGAGTGTGGATGCACAGAGGGCGTTTCCTAAATAGCACCTCTACCTGTCCTAGAAGTACTTAGGAATTAGAAAGGGGAGAGCTCAGCAAAAATATAAGGCCACACAGGATTCCTGTGCATGTCACATTAGTTGGGTCTCAACAGCATGGGCACTTTTCTTAATAGAATTCTTCCCTTGGGTTTGCTATTTGATTCTAAAGAAGTCTTGAGTACAATTAATTTTTCCTCCCTAAGCTTTGGTTTCTTTATCTGTAAAATATATTATTGAAGGCAGAGGTTTTATAAGCATTTTTTAGAAGCACAGAACCTATTTTGTAAATAAATACATATATGGAACCCCAGCATATAAAATGAATAACATAAGAACTGCCGTGGTCAAGGCAGAGGTAAGGGACCCAAAACGAACCCTGAGCTACCAGTGTTCCCCATCGAAACACCTCAGCAGGACTCCAGAGTTTCCTAGGCTGTAGTTCAAACACATGAGTTAAGATGATGTTTCAGGCTTTTCTGGCTCTAAGCCGGTCCTCCGTGTTCTTTCTTCACCTCCATTTGGGCCTGTGGCTGGTCCCTGCCTCCAGGAGAGCCTGCGTCTGCCACCTGGGAGCTCTGATACGGGCTGGTGGGAAGTAGTCTTGGAGGGCTTGGGAATTCTGGGAGCGGTCCAGTCATGGTTCACTTGGTGAAGGAAGTAAGTTATCATCTGAAGGCAGGAAGAGCATTGGCAGCTGCAAGGATGAGCACAGTCAGAGAGCATGTTACAGATGGCGCTGGCCCCACTTACTCATCCAGGGCTTCTGGAAGAGGATCTAGGGGTGAAGGGTCCTTTCGACATGTCAAGGTCTTTAGCATCTAAAACGGACTTTATTCTCTGTAATCAGTAATGCAAGGTAGAGAATGGTTTCCCCATACTATGGATGAGGAAACAGAGGCCGGTGTGGTTGTCTGCTCCACGAAAGAACACTGAGACTCCCTTTCGAGAATATGGTCTATAAGTCACACCCTCTTTCTGTTCTCTAACTTTTATTCATTTAATCGATGTGCATTACTTCCCCTGCATTTATCTGTTTCCTTCTAGTTCAGAACAATCTGAAGTGTGATTTTTTTTTTTTTTTAACTCTTCTTGACATTGCATAGAAGGCAATGGAAGTATTAGGGGGTCTTGAATGAATGACCTGTAAGGGTTATGGCAGATTTCCTTCTCTGTTCATGAAACATTGCTTTGGTGATCTTGGCAGGAGGCTGGAGTGTGGACATGAGAATTTGAGGGTGAGGGTGATTTCATTTCTGGGGGGTCTGTAATTCCTCAGATCTTCTTAACATGGGGGCTGAATACCAGACGTTCCTTTGGGTCTGCGTGCCGATGCTCTTAGCCTTTCCTAGCAGCCTTTCTCCACTGGTCTGGAACCTTTTAGGGCATTCCAAGCCCCCGCACATCTCCCCCCGCCAGGGGGCTGGCCTGCAGTCAAGCATCTTCACACTCTGCTGCTTCCATCTGGAACTCTCTTCCTTGATTCCTTAATGCTGGCGGCCTCCAGGCCTGCTTGCTGTTCTGGTGCCCAGAATCCCACACAGCAATGCTGGCCAAAGTCATGGTCAACCAGAGCAGCAGATAAGGGTGGGCTTCCCTGGAGGCAGAATGCATGGGCAAGAGAATCCATCCAAGGTACCTCTTACCATTCATCAAAGGGTACCTTACAGAAAGAGACATGACAAATTACCAGCAGGGAGATGTCTGGAATACACATGATGGAGGAAGGATATTATCAAGGGCACATAAAAGAACATCTCCAAGTTACCTTAGGATTCTAGGATTCTCTATAGCATTTGACTCTCCCTAAGAGATGAGACTCTCTCTGATATGGAGTCAACTCCTTTCCAGAAACTCTTATTCTTCTGCTGCAAAAAGGTAAGGGAGTCTGAACACTTTTAGGGGACCACTAGCTGACTATTTCAGGGACTCAACCAAGACTTGGGACACACAGATGTGAAACACGCCTCTGGCTTCCTCTGGACGGCTTGCATAACTTCCTGCCTCCATCCAGGCAGACCTAGTTATGAATCTCGCTGAAGTTTTACGGAACAGGAACACGATGCTGGAATAAAGGGAGGGAAGGAGATGGAATTAAATACAAGTAGAACCACGCCCTGCCTTTCAGGGGCATGTGCTCCCCAGGGACACACACACACACAGAGGACCCTGTTCAGCTACCTCACCATAAACTTGTCCAAAATTTACCAAATGGTTTTCTTCTTCAGTCAAGCCCATTTCCTAACCACTGAGTCTCTGGGATGGTCCATATACTTCCCTTGCTATCATGACTCAAACCAGGCAGGGTTTATCCCCAATTCCTCCTCGGCTTTATCCCCTACATCCAAGCCATTGGTGAACCTCCCCTTTCCCGCCTTTGTTCATGTTTTTCCCACTCCCTCTTCCTGCCTCTTGTCTGGGGAGGGAGGAGGCCTTCAGCATTTCATTTCATAAAACTCTGATCTCATGATATCGGAACCTGCAATTAACCTCATTTCCGATGAAATCATGCCCACCTGATTATGCCTGACTTCTCAATGCCTCTACACCATGCCCCTGCACCTTTCTGCCATATCATTTTGTGTGGCTCCCCTCCATGGCCTCTCTTTCCTGGTCAGCCTCATCTAGTCTTCTACTTTCACATAAACATGTTCCACTTAATTCCTCCCTTCACACCTGGGCCTGAACGGATTCTTCCTCTCTGCTCCATGCTGCCAATCCTTCACGACACATCTTTTCTGTGAGATGCTCCCAATTGGGCCATCCCCTTTATGACATCACCTGTCATGTGTTGATCATTTCCAATCTCCTACCAACTTGGCAGTTTATTATACATTACTAAGTGTTGTCTTTTCGACAAGGTTGTAATCTTCCTGGTGGTAAAGATGTGGTGATATGTGTTTGAATTATCTCTCTACTGCACCCAAAGCAAGGATGTGGGAATGAGGGAAATGAACATTTATCCAAGGCTGTATGACATTATCTCATTGAATCCCTTCAACCCTAAGCGTTGCATATTTTTTGTCTCCATTTTATAGATGAGGAAACTGAAGCTCAGAGAAATAGTTTTACATCTACAGCTGGTAAGTGGCTGAGTCCGAATTTGAAACCAGGTTTCCTTGATAACAAAGCACTTTTCCACTATTCCCTGTCTTTATTCTCAGGTGGGGCATAGGGCCCTCACAAACACACTGAATCAGAAAAACAGTTTAACACATAAAGCTGATGTGCACGTAGAATCATTGTTAGTACTGAACAGCATACATGTATTTCTTTTAATCCCAACCTGAAAGCCTGAATCCCAGATCCATCTACTCCAATGCTTTTTCTTTCCTTTCAAAGAAGCTAAGAGCAAATTTTATGAGTAATGTTTGACAAAATGTCATATTTATTTTTCTGGACTCACGCTTCTTCTAAAAATTTTGCTTAATAAGAAATGGCCTGAGGATGTATGATGTGTCCTCTGAACTGAAAAACCAGGGAGGAGGCTCTGATCACTGGTGGTACATCTCTCTCAAGGCCAGTGTCACAGCAGAGGGTGTTCCTGCACTTGCATGTGATTAGATTGTAATCAAAGGAATGAGGTTGTGAAGCACATTCTTGAGACAGAACTCAGATAAATACATACATCTTGGCTATGTTCCCAGATGTCAGAAATGCCCCCATGAGCGCCCCCCACCCCCCGCCGAAATATGCCATTGAATTAGATTGTGAAGAACAGGAAGAGGAGGAGAAGGGGAGGGGAGAGAGAGAGAGAACAATAGGGAAGAGGGAGAGATAAAGAGAGCATTGAAACACAGATGAGGAAGATAAAGAAAACAAGCAAAGGAACCTTGATGAAAGGCTTTCTCTATGAAGTGGATAGAACACGCATCTTGCATCTTCAGAATTGAAAGGGAAAGCAATTTTTGTATTAAGTAGCAATCTTCCTCAAATCCTTTTTCATGTCCCAACAGGATGAAGACAAGGCCTGGTGCTTTGGGATTAAGGCCGAGTTAAAGCAACTTGGCTTTAACCTGTGCTTTCTGCCTGTGATACTGGAACTTTCTGACTAGATAGGTCAAGGCCTGGGCTCCACCTGGCCATCCTCTGACCTTCTCTAGCCTTGCCCCTTCTTTCTTCCACAGTAGGGGGAAGAGAGAAAGTATATGGTTGACTAATCCCATCTCGGTTACTCTGTGGTTCCCTGACCTTGATTCTCAAGGACCTTCACTACAGAAAGCAAAGGTTTCTGGAGCATGACCATAGAACTCACATAGAGCTCTCTGCATTTCTAAAAATGGCAGCAATGGCACTCTCTGCTTCTCTGATTCTGCCCCTGTGTTCTCTTCATTTGCCTTCTCAGTCTTCCTTTGGTTCCAAAAAGAGGGGGTTCAAAGGCCCAGGAACCTGGAGGAGGTGAGGGTATGGGTCCACCAGGGAGTCCTATTTCTTTCTGTTCTTGCCTCTGGGCATCTCGTGACTGCACAAACCATAGCCCTTCCAGAGCCTTGGGGACAGGGATCAGTGCACAGGTTAGAGTGAGTCTCTGCTGTCTGCATTTGTCCGGGCTGATGCCCATAAGGCAGGTGTTTGCCACTGTTTGTCCAATGCTCAGACAGGGGGTCAATGTGTCCCATGCGGTAACTGTTTAGATAAAAGTGTCTCTGTTTTTGAAAAGGAAAAGCCTATTTTTCAGAAGGCGATATGAGGTAGCAGAAACAGAATGGGTTGTGGAATCATATGTTCCTGGCTTCAGATCCCAATTTCACTGCTGTATGTTGTATGATCTGGTAACTTCCATGAGTCTCCATGTGCTTGGAGATGTCATGCCCACAGTCAACACTAAACAAGTGCCCGTTAAACCTTCTCCCTTTCCGGCGCAGAGAAAGCAGGAACTTTCGTCAGCTCTCCAGGTTCATTTCCCTATACATGCGCCATTCCAGCCTGGACAGCCAGACCCTCCCCGCTCACTGCATGTGCACTTGACCACTGTTCGACTTGGCTGGTGCTGCCACCAGATCTCTCTGTTGTTCCTTTCCCCTATTCAGGTCTCTCCCCACACACCACAGTCTTGGAGAGATCTTTCCAGATCAGGGTGTGGAATGTAGCCCTTGCAGCCCTCTCCAGCCCATCTCTACTTTCCTGTCCTTGATAGCACTCACCACTCCCATGTGTTACGTTGTCTCCTCCAGGAGATCATTAGCTTCACAGGGGCAGGGATTTCGTCTGCCTCATTTTTCACTCTATTCCCAGTGTCTGTAACAGTTCCAGGCACATACCTGATATTCAATAGACACTCGTTAAACAATCATCCACCGGAAATACTGGGAGGGCGTTCTGTTTGCCAGTGGGGAAGGGTGAGGGGCACGGGGTCCCTGCTGCCTGCAGGGCATGTCTGGGCAAGTCAGCACCACACAGAATGTCAGCCCTTGCTTGCCCCCTCATTCGGGTGCCCTAAGGCAGGTTTTGACTTGCACGGTCGCGTGGGGTGACCCGGCCGGCTTGCTCTACAGCCGCAGAAGAAGAACTCTACACTCCTGCTCTCGTGCCCAGACACCAGGATGCGGCTGCCAGATCTTTCCAAGCACTGCTGGCCATGGTACTTGGGTGAGGTGCCGGACTCCCACCTGGGGCTGTGCTTCTAGCCGGGGCCAAGGGCCGTACAGGCTGGTGTGTGGTGAAATGAGCTCCCGTGTGTGTGAGTGCCTTCCTCACAGTGGGAGCCCCACGGACAGTAGGGAACAAATGTGCCCTAAAAGAGGTGGCCTGGAAGAGGGGCCGCTGGGCTTGGAATCGGGAGAACTGGACTCTGGGCTCCGTTCTGCAGGGCCAGCCTCTTCCTTGCTCTGAGCCTCGGTGTCCTCTGAGTATGAGGGGCTGGACTCTGTCTGTGAGATCCTTTCTCAGTGGCTTCGGGAGTCACAGTCTCATGAGCAGGGCAGTCCCACAGGGCTACAAACTGACTGGACAAAGCACAGCTGGCTCCCTGTCCCTTTCATTATTCGCTTGGAGAGAAGTGGCCTGATTCCTCTGTCATCTGGCTTCTCGAGCTGGTTCTGAGGAGTCACAGAACATTCCCTCTGCTCACACAGGTCTTTCCCCTGTGGATGATGAGGGACAGGAAGCTGTCAGGGTTGTTAGGGACAGAGGGGATGGAAGAGGCTTGCCCAGAGGCTAGAGGGTCCATTCCATGGGAGCTGGGGATGTGGGCCAAAGAGAGATACTGGGATTTCCTTTTCCAGGCCAGAGCAGCCTGCTTCTTTATGGATGTGGTGTGATGTTGTTCATTCTAGAAACTTCTCATCCCATCTGTCCTTCAGGAGTGCCGTGGTGGCTTGGCCTGAAAGGAACACCCCCAAGAAGTGCCTGTGTATGGCACTTTGGAAACCTGGCCTCCAAATTCTTTGATCCCCTTCCCCTTGACAGGTGGGATGTCTCCCCTCCCCTTAAATCTGGCCTTGTGACTATTTGAGAAATGAACAGAGTACATGAGGTACTATGCCAATATCTGGGCCCGGGCCTTCAGAGCTGGCAGCTTCCACTTCCTGTCTCTTGGGATGCTTGCCCTTGGAGCCTGGCCACCATGCTGAGAAGAAGCCAAAGCAGCCCGTGGGGAGAAGAAGTCCACGTGGAGAGGAGCCGACGCTCCCAGCCCTTGGCCCTGGCTGAGTGCCGGGTGCCAACGTGCCAGCCCTGTAAGTGAGCCGTCCCGAAGCCCCCAGTCCAGCTGCCCGGCCTACAGCCTATGGAGCAGAGGCACGCTGCTCCCAGCAAACACTGCCCAAATTAGAGGTACACGATCATAGCAAATACATGGTGCTCCTGAAAGCCACTAAGTCACATAGCTGCTTGGAACAGGACAAGAGATGATTGGGCACCTGGGGCTGGGGTGCAAGGGCCCTCAAGTCCTTCCAGACAGTTGCTTATATTGTTCTTAAAACAGCAGCCTCCCCGCCGTCCCATAGATGCTAATTTCTCTGGCAAAGACTCTCAGAATGAAGATGACGGTTAGTAGGAACTGTATTCCCAGAAGTACATTCCCCTGCCTCCTCATTTCACACCAGATACATTCTTCTGAGTTCCTGCAATGCCCCCAGGGGACAGAACCGCATGTCTTGGTGAAATCTCAGGGTGTGCTGTATGTGCAGAGGTGAATGCATGCGTGAGCATGTGTGTTCATGCACGTGTGTCCATGAATGGATGTGTGCATGCATGTGTGCAGGTGTGTGCAGAGGACAGTGTGCAGACACTGGGGGTGGGCATTGAGTAGTAGAGGGTCTGATCCTTTTGATTGCTGGGGCTCCTGGTGAGTCTGCTGGAAACCAACCATTCTTTTTCAAAAACATTTTAAAAATAAAATCAACCTTTTCTGCTTATACCATGCTGCATTTTCCAAATTTTCTACAATGGACATGGATTACTTTTGTAATGAAGAAATAAAACTCACGTCCAATTCCAACACTCAGAATTGACCAGAATCCCCATTCTGGTGAATTTTCTTCCAGCCATTCCTCTGTACTCAAACACCTATTGGATATGTGAGATCATGCCATAAATACAGTTCTTTGTCTTGACTTTTTCACCATATTTTATGTTTTAAGACTCTCTCTATTATCCCAACCTAATTTTTTATTTTTTTTAATCTTTATTTATCTTTGAGAGAGGGAGAGAGAGAGGGAGACAGAGGATTCAAAGGGGGCTCCCCACTGATAGCTGAGAGCCTGATGCAGGGCTTGAACTCACAAACCATGAGATCATGACTTGACTCTAAGTTGGATGCTCAACTGACTGAGCCACCCAGGTGTGTCTAAACCTAATTTTTAATGGCCTGATAGTGTTCTAGCATAAATAAATAAATATTTATTTAATTATTTAGTTATTTGTTTAATTTGTTCAGCATTGTTTGTTTGGTG
>NW_027536464.1:2532089-2621028 GCF_008692635.1 Crocuta crocuta
ATTTTGTGTTCAGTTTGTGATATACATTATATAATATTGTATATGATTATATTTTAATATAGAATTATAACATATATAATACCACAACCTATATTGCTATATGTACTATGTATGATATGTGCATCAAATATATGTGTGTGTATCTCATATCCTTGTACTTTTTTTTAAGTAGGCTCCACACCCAGCGCAGAGTCCAAGAAGAGGCTTGGACTCACGACACTGAGATCAAGAGTACGACACCCAATCAATTGAGCCACCCAGATACACCTTATCCTTCTATCTTTACTCTTCCTAGAGGTGGAAGTTTCCTGTTAAGCATGGAACGTGTTGGGAGGCTCCAAATATGAATGAGGTACAAAATGGCAGAAACCCCTTCTGAAATATCTGTGTGGCTTCAGGAACCATCTCCTGACTGTCTAGGCATCTCTCCCTCTTTCATTCCTGGGGGAGAACCAGAGATGGGGACACCAAGGGAAGAAAAGACCAGGTGAAGATGTGTGAGAAAGTCTGTAGCTGGCAGAAAATACTCCTAACCTAATTGTATGCATATTTGAACAGCTTGGGAGATCATTTTTGTTTCTTTGTCCAGCTTAATATGATGAAGGAAGAGAAGGGCACTAACAATGGCCACATGGGTCTATGCTTTCCATTCATTACCTCATCTAATCCCTGGAAGGACTCTGTGTTACCATTATTCCTGTCTCATAGATGGAGAACTGGCTCTGAGAGGTTAGATAACCCATCCAGAGTCAGATGGCTGGTAAGAGGAAGCACTGGGACGTGAACCCAGGGCTGTCCAGCTCCAGAGCCAGCGGGATGAACAGCCATCTCCATTTCCATAGCAACACAGGAGAAGGTGAATGGGCTTTGGCCCTTCCGGCCCCTCCCTCTCTCCCTGTCCCAATTTGCTCTTTCTCCCTTTGAATAGGAGGGCCTGCAGGGAAGACTTAAGGAACCCTTTTCTAACTGTCATAAGATATGGGACACCATCCCCCACGAGTTATTGAACCTCTTTCCCTGCAAAATGTCTGCATGTTGATTTCACGGCCTCCTACCTTGGACCCTGACTGAGTGACCTCTGGAGGACCGTGCTGGGCAGAGGATTTGGTGGGTTGCTGGGGAGCCTTCTATGGCTGTTGTGACCTGCATTCTTCCAGCACGAGTTGTCTAGGAGCATAAGCCCCAAGCGTGTGCAATGAGGGGAGGGAGGGCATCGCTAGCAGAGAAACCACAGGGAGTCCGGCAGATCAAGAAGTATTAATAATGTGGCCGCTGGCTACTGGGCTGGCCCTCTGAGTCTGTCACTGGGAGGGGCCCAGGGGGCAGCAGAGGGCAGAGGGATGTGAAAGTCGTCTGAACCCTGTATTTAAACCTCTGCATGCAACAAGACGACTGCCCCTTAATCAGAGCTTTTGTCCAAACCCTCACTCTCCTAGCCACTAAATTGTATCTCTTACCCCTTCAGATTTCCTTTGTGGAATCTCTCCTCTCAGGAGCCACCCAGATCGACCCCATGTGCCTCTGTTTAGATGCTTCATTCCATTTGGGTAGCTTCATCTGGAGGTGACATTCAAACATAAAAACAGTAAGAATGAATTTAGTCCTGGATCATTTGTAACAGCCAACTCTGAGGGCAGGAGCAAGCTTCCAGAATGCCTCTGCTGGGGCCTGTGTTAGCTGTTCAGTTGGTGGACTTGGGGGGAGGTATAAAGGTGTCAGCAGAGAGACAGGGGTTGCCAGGGCACTCCTCGGCTCAAGGTAGTGGTTATTCACCAAGTGGTAAGGATGCTTTGAGTATTTGAAGAACCTGTGTGCACAGGTGTGGCAGGGCTCTGCCTACATTGGAGAAAACGGAGTTCTGCACTTGGTTTCTCAGGACTGTTGCAAACGAGTCTTGCCTGGCTCCTCAAGAGGTATACTACAGGCCCCTCTTCTTCTAGATCTCCACAGAGCCCCACATTGGATTCACGCTCAGTGGTCCTGAAGCTGCCTCGTTCCAGCTCATCAGAGGTGAGTTTAACATGGCCCAATGCCTGTTCCCAGTTCCACAGAGGAGGTGTCCTCTGTCTTCCACCTCCCTCCTGGTGAATGCACCCCTTGATGCCTCCCTCATGGCAGACACCCGCTCATAGGTGGTTGAAAAGAGTTTGACTTGTGGGTTAAATTTGTGGACTTAAGTTAAGACCTGCAGTTCTCAAGGGCAGTGGCCAACCAGTGGTCTCTCTCCCCAGCAAATCTGACCATTCCTTTCTTCTCTGTGACAACTGGCCTGAGATTCCAGATGCTGGGTGTCTGGTCCTGGCTCTCCCACTACATGGTAGAAATCCCCTTGGGTGAGAATTTCCCTTCTCTGGCTTAATTTCCCTCCTCTGCAAAGCAGATCTGGAAAACCTGATCTCTCAAGCCTGTCTGGTTTCTAGAGTGATTTTATTCCATGGTTCCTTTCCATTGCCACAGGGGTGGAGCATTCGTTATGATTACCAGAGTACACTAGAGAACAAGATGGCCTGGGTTCAAATGCTGTTTCAGCTGCTCTACTCCTACTTTGGAATAATGGAAAGCTGGCAGTGTGGGCTAAATAATACTGATAAAGTGTCGAGGTCCTTAGTGAACTCTTAATAACTGTCTCTATTTTTGCTGCCTCTGGTTAACTGTAAATTTCGTATGAACCGATACCTGTAGCTGCCATGTTCTGATTCTTAGTCGAGTGACTGTGTGAGCTGGTTAGCACAGGCTCTCTGTGCTCTGTCAGAAGTAACAGAGCTAGCAGCCATTGATGTTTTACTCTGGGCTGGACGCTGTACCAGACATTTAACATACACTTTCTCATTGTAGCCTCACAGCACTGGCAAGAGGCAAGGATCACACCCCCTCCTTTTGTTCCTAAGGAAATGGAGGCCCCAAAAGATGAAAGCCACACCACTAATAAGTGGTGGATCGTGGATTCAAACCTTGGTCTGTGGGGTCACAAGTCCACACCAGGATGAACAGAAAGAATTCCTCTGGAAAGACAATTCCATAGCAGTGCAGGCTCTTTCTGGGGCAGAAGGCTGACACCTGTATGTAGAGAAGGAAGCTGTCCTGTGGGCAGAGGACCAAACGTTTCCTTTTCAGCCATCTCCCTCTTCTTTCAGGCCAGGCCTAGAGATCCAAACCACAAAGGAAGATGAAAGAACCTGGTTAATGAAGTTCTCCATCTGGAGAAGGAGAAGATAAAAAAAGAGAGAGAGAGGGAAAAAAGAACAGAGGGAGGGGAAAGGAACAATCCTTGACAAATATTTTCTGTTAATAAATTCCATTTTGCCTCTAAAATGTTTGCCAACTATCTAAGCAGGAAGAATTTTTCACATACCAGGGCAAACCGTCGCCGAAACGCCTCTCCAGTTGGCCTGACCACAGCCCCTGTTTCCATAACCTCCCAGGAGACAGCCTGTCATGGACCTCTGTGGTCTTCCTCTAGGAAGACCTGCCCTTTCCATGAAAGAGATCAGGGGGATTCAGGCATACTCTCCACCAAGCCAGGGGAGAAGCAGCCCTAGTAAGCCCTGCACATTTCCCTGTGTCCCCAGCTCTCCTCTCCCTTCCCCCTGCTTTTCTCTCCTCTCCTGCTCTCTCTCTCTCTCTCTCTGTCCAGCTGAACCATTGCTGTCCTGCTTTCCTCCCAGAGTCACCCACCTCCCTCCAGTCAGAACCAAGTCTCTCCTACCCCATTTTCTCTTTGTCCTTCTTCTTCTCCTTCCTCCTCTCAAGCTTGGTTGGTGTTACTGGGTTGGGAGGGGAGAAGCTCTCAAATCCTTGGTGTAGTCTTCTTACACCTCTACCGCTCTGTCTTCAGGCATTCATACATTCCAAAAATACCGAGGGCCTGCTGGTGGCTTCCACTTTTGGAAAGTGCATCAGGCCTCAATATTGAGTTTGGAGAGAATTCTAGCTAGTGCCAAGGGCTTGTTCACTTTGTTTTATTGAATTTGCTTAGGGGTAAGACCTCTTAAAGATCCTCTGGGTATAGTTTGTGCCAAAACATACCATTCAGGGACTCCTGAAGCCATGTGGGAAATATCTGGATGAAAAGGAAAGGCATCTATCAACATCATTCCGTCAAGCTGGAGAGCAATGTGGCTCTAGTTAAAACTAAAAGAACAGAGGGCTGATTATCTTTTCCCCTGATGGACCATCTTTCTACCTCCAACTCAACTTTTCCCTTCCTGGAATAGAGAGGGATTGGCTTCCACAGTATTGTTCTCACTCGGGCCAAGTAGGAGAATGGCATCTAATACAGCTCCTTGTCTCAGAAGGAGGCATGTTCGCTCTACTGCAGCCCGACCTTAGGGTTGAGTTACTTTTCTTTTTCCCTCTGGTGTACTTGGGAGACTTTTTGGAGGGCCTAATGATTCTTTATTCTGTTAGCTCATAGAATCAGGGCCTTTGGGTGAGCCCAGCTTCCTAAGAATTAGCCTCTATTTAAAATAATCACCTGAGTGGCTCAGTTGGTTGAATGTCTGACTTTTGATTTTGGCTCAGGTCATGATCTCACCGTTAGTGGGTATGAGCCCTACGTTGGGCTTCTCACTGTCAGTGTGGGTTGGGATTCTCTGTCTCACTCCCCACCCCCATAAATAAATGCATTTAAAAAGAAATAAATCAACAATAAAGTCTTAAAAAAAAAATAACGCTTTCTTTCTCTCTCCCTCCCTCTAGCCCCTGTTGGTTGACACTATGTTCTAGGCATGGTGCTGGATGGTAAGGATGTGATGATAAGTGAGACAAGCCAGCTTCTTGCTTTGCGGGAACTTAGTGCCTGGTAGAAGAGATAGATTCGAGACATCAGTATGGGTGAGTCAGTGTGGTGTAGCAAGAGTCATCTTTAATTTTTGGATATCATGTTTTGTCTCCTGCAATTAAAAGCTTCATTTTAGCATATCCTTTTCGACCCTGCAATTCTACTTCTGGAATTTATTCTTATTTACGTGTGAAATCGCAGTTGTGTGTGTTTATTCATTATAGTAATGTTTATAATAGCAAATGACTTGAAATGCCCCAAAAGTCCATCAATATGTTACTGGTTAAATACATTATGGTATATTCATACAATAGAATTCTATCCAGCTGTAAACCACCCCCCTCCCCCACAAAACGAGGAAGCTCTTTCTGTACAGACATGACATAATCTCCAAGAGACATTGTTAAGAAAAAACACCAAGGTAACTGGGAGGGAATTTGGCATGATGTCCTGTTTGTAAAGATAAGGAAGAGAGAGAGAGAGAGAGAGTGTACTTGGTTGTTTATGTACAGAATATCTCTGGGAAGCTACAAGGGAGGCGAAAGAGTTTCAAGACTGTTCACTGTATCCCTCCTTGTACCTTCTGTCTTCTAAACCAGTGGATATAGTACCTTTTCAAATATTTTAATTTTATTTATAAAAAGAACAGGAACGTGGGAACACTGGCAAACCACAGCACAGTTGCCCTTTTTAAGGCAGGCAATGGCTATGCCGTTTTATCCATTATTGGCATGGGGTGGGGGGCGTGCGGGATGCAGATCTTCCAGTTTTTCAAAATAAGTTGAAAAATTATATGCTTGAGGAATATTCTAATTTAAAAATTTTGCCTCAAATATTTTTAAAAATCAGGCTAACTAAGGCGTGTCTATGAGTTATGTCCAGTCTAAGCCCATCACTGGAGGGTCCTGGGGTAGGGACGATATTTGTCTATATGTGGGAGAGAAGTAATGGAGGCCACTTGGGTCGGGGAATCTGAAAGGTGGGGTAGAAAGAGCAGGATCTGGTGACCATTAGATGTGAAGAATGAGGGAGAAAGAGAAGTGGAAGAAGACTAAATTTTCAAGCTTGAGTGGTTTGTCAGATGGAGTGATTTACAGGCAAAATGGTACAAGAATGGCTCTGAAATCAGGGGGACCTGGGATCTTCCCCCTTCTCCACCACTTGAGGTAATATTTGGGTTGTCTTATCAAATATGGAGATAGTAGTACCTAACTCACAAGGTTGGTACTAAATAAAATAATGCGCTTACAGCGTCGATAGTGCTCAAAGTGTTAGTTTGCTATTTTGGATCACTATCATTTATTTTATTTCCTGTTTAGTAGCCCATTTTCCTTCCAGCCCACGTGGTCCTGGGCCAGCTGACTCCACCCCCAAGAGGGAGCAGCAGGAAGCTCAAATCTGGCCAGTGGGTGAATCACATCTCCCTGGCATGGGAAAGAGGTTCAGGGGTAATCACACGCCCCAATCCAGACCAATTAGAGCCAGGGAGGCCAGCCTGGCGCTTCCGTTGGAATCGGATAGAGGCCAGTGGGGAGCCTGAGCTGCTGAGTCTTGCCACCACGGGGGAGACCATGTGTGGGATGGAGCCCTTGGAGTTAGCAGAGCTGAGATGCAGAGAGAGGAACCAAGGCCCCGGCAGAGAATGAATTCCCCTACTTCATGCCTCAGCTCTACGCCCAGGGTCAGTTTACACCTGAGCCAGTACATTCCCTTTTGTCTTAAATATATACATTTGAACAAATGAACGAAGGAACACAGTGTGTCCATGGACAGACCACAGGAAACTGCTAAGCAGGCCACTTGGTGTTTGGTATCCTCACGTCCAGAGACTTACCCATTTCTCAGCAGGATGGGGAACTGCTGAGAATTCCCCATTCCTGCCGACAAGGGCCCCAAAACAGTGTCACAGAGGCTTCCAGACCAGTGAGAACTTAGATGTACAGTCAGGTGTGAGTAAGAAGTGAAACATGGGAGCCGGAGTGGGGAGTGAGTGGGTGGGGTAGGAGGCGGAGCCCTGAAGCTGCTTCTAGACCCCTGTGTGGGGGAGCTTCGTGGAAAGGCAGGGGATTCCATGGCATGGAAGTGTGCAGGCCATGGAACCCCGAGAGCACTGAAGCATCACCTCTCAAGGTGTGGCACCTGCGGAGCACATCCCAAGGCTGAAGGGTTCAGGCAGGAGAAGGGGAAGCCTCTCTGCGCACCTGAAAGTGTCCCCCCACCCCAGCCGGAGGATGATCTGACAAGGCCTGCATTAAGTGTGGGAAGATCTGCCTTCCTGTCTATGTAGGGTGGGGGGCAAGGCCTCCTCTTCTCAGTAACCTGCAGAGGACTCCACACAGTGCCAGGCACATAGAAAGACCTAGAAGAAAATATTTTAGTTATTTTTTTAAGTTTTGTTTATTTTGAGAGAGAGAGTGTGAGCAGGGAAGGGGCAGAGAGAGAGGGTGAGATTGAATCCCAAGCAGGCTCTGCACTCACACAGTGTGAGATCATGACCTGAGCTAAAACCAAGTGTCAGACGATTAACCGACAGAGCCACTAAGGCATCTCTAGGAGAAAACATTTTATATAGATGCGAGCTAGAAGACTTTAATGGACAGCTTCTTCTCTTTCTGGAAGCCCCAAGTGAGTGGGCTAACCTGGTGTGAGGAAGGGAGTGTGGGCGGAGAGTCTGCTGGAACGTTCTGTCTGCTGCGAGTGTTGACAGAGAATTGGGGCTAGTTCCCTTCACACAGGGTCCCCTTGCCAGGCTTTGCTGGAATTGCAGGGACGAGGGGGCAGGCCTACAAGTTACAAGGTCATGTTTGCTGGAGGAAGACAGGTGGGAGCCTGTCGGCGTCTCGGCCCAGCTTCCCTGCCTTCAAGGACCAACGGCGAGCAACTCTCTGTCTGGAAGTTGCTGAGCCCTTTGGGTCACTGCCAGACAGCACCTCCCAGTGATTCCCACACGACAGCTTCTAAATGGTCTGCCCCCATGTGCTTCCACTCCCTTCTGGTGAGGTCGCTGGATGGCAATCCCTGCGTCACAGCCCGATGCAGCGGGTGAGAAGGACTGAGTTGTCCAGACCTCAGACATCCTTTTGGCAAAGAGGGCAATTCTGTCTGCCTCTGGAAGAATGGGATGAAAGTGCCTGCTGGATCGGCAGGGTTGTAAGTCTGAGAGGCTCCTTGAGAGGCTCCTTAAGTAATTCAGACCTCAGCTCTGGTCCTCGAAGCATCACTGATTCGCAGGAGACTCTTAAGCAAATCAGTGTATCCATTCATTCCACAAACAAAAGCACTTAGGTACCACTGGGGCGACAAAGCGGAATGTCTTCTGTCTTCACAGACAACGTGGGGAGATAAATGAGCAGTCAAGGCAATTATGTACATTGTAGAGTAGAACTTGATGTGCCAGGAGGAACCCAGGTGCGATGGGGTCCCGGCAGAGGGTCCCTTCCTGTGCACTTGCTCCCTTGTCTGTGCTTTAAGTGGGTGGTACCAGGTCACAAAAGGAAGGGAAGGTGGCTTTTCTGTGCCTGCCATGGTCACACATCAAGGAGGAACTTGAGCCCAGCTTGGGCTCCAGAGCAAGGGCTGAGTGGCGGTTCTCAAACTCTAATGGACATTAACATTTGAACCTGATAGAGAACTTGTCTTAGTAAGAGGTTTCCTGGGTCCAACCCCAGGAGTTCTGATTCTGTGAGTTTCGCACAGGGCTTTGTAATCTGCCTTTTTAGGAAGGACGTTGGGTTGGTTCTGGTGTAGATGGCCCACAGACCGCTCCTTGAGAAAGGCTGCGTCTCATGTCCCTGACAAGTCTGACGTGCTCAGTTTCCCTAACCATAAGTATTTACTTCGAGTGAGAACGCATGCCTGTTGACGGAGTCTGGGATCTGGGCTTCTCCTCTGAGGTACAGGCTTGCACTTTCCTCCACGAGACAAGCTAGTCAAAATTGCCAGGGTGTCTGTCTGTGCGACAGAAAGCATGTCTATTCACACAGTTATTCTTGGTTTGGATGTTTTGGGAGAAACAGCATGAAACTGCAGCATGGAGTCTAGTTTCTCTTACAAAAACACCTAAGTATCTAAATAAGAAGTATTGAGTAGTAAGAGCACAGGCTAGTGTGCCTACACTTCAAATCTAAACTTCTTTACTTACTAGCCATGAGAACTTGGGCAAGTTACTTTACCTCTCTGGGCCCCAATTTCCTTATCTGAAATGAGCCTGATAAAATATCTCAGTTTCTCAAGGGAGGTTACAGGAGTTAAATGAGTTAGTATGGGTAAGCCCTTAGCATGGTGCCAGGTGCTTCCACACCAGAAATGCTACCTGTCATTGACAAAGCTAAATATACAAAAACTTTCCAAGAGTCAGAAACCAATAGGAAACTGAGAGCTGGAAAAGCAATTGCATGGACTGCCCTTTGCAGTTGCCACGGGGGTGGATTAGTGGTGCTGATCTTAGAGCTGCTCTTATTTACACAGGGGTTTGGGTTTTTAATACTGTTCAGGGATACGAAACAAGATGGTCAGTCCCTGGGAGGTGGAGTATTGGCACTAAGACTTCCACAGAAAGCCACGACCCTACAAGGACAACATCATTTAAAAATTTGTAGACCAGAAATAGTCAATCTCTGGCTTAGAAAAGTGGGAAGAGATCTTGTTTATCTTGAACTGAGCTCTAGGTCAGGAGGGGAAAATGTCTCCCTTGAGAATTCAAAACCACTGGCATGAGCCTTTAGTGGCTTTGGGGTTTGAATAAATAGTTCCTGAACAACTTAGAAACCCCTAGGCTAAGAAATAACATAAAATTCGGTCTGGACCAGTGGTCATCTGTTAGAAGTAAACGCTTTGATTATTACTGGTTTCACCAGGTTAAGACCCTGTTGCAGATGAGCTCACAATCCGAAATCACACAATACGCACATAGAAAAACATGAGCCAGGGTCCACAGATCCAACAAAGAATAGGACTAGATGCCCCAGAACCTTGGATTATAGAACCATCCTAGGAGACCACAGTGTGTTAAAATGACTAATAGATAAAATAAAGTTTCAAAAACATAATAAGTATCTAGAGAATAAACAAAATCAGGCAGATTAAAGAAAAAGATCTTCCCTGACTTATGCGTGGGTTATGTCCCAATAAACCCATTGTAAGTTGAAAATAGGTGTCGAAAGTGCATTTAATACATCTAACCTACCAAATATCATATACCCTAGCCCACCTTGAACATGCTCAGAGCACTTATGTTAGCCAGCAACAAGGGGGGGGAAATATTAACACAAAGCCTATTTTATAATGAAGCGTTGACTGTCTCATGTAATTTGTTGAATCCTGAAAGTGAGCACCCGAATGGTTGTCTTGGTGCAGAATGATTGTCAAGGTGTAGGCTGCTCACCCTTGTGATCGTGTGGCTGACGGGCAGCTCCACTTTCCGCTGCTCAGCATCAGCAGGGAGCATTGCACCACATATTGCGAGGGAATAGATCCAAAATCCAAATTAGAAGTGTGGTTTCTACTGAATGTGTATTGCTTTTGCACCATTGTAAAGTAAAAAAAATCTAAGTCGAACCATTGTAAGTCAGGGACCATCTGTAGTACTTTTTCTTAGAAATAAAAAAAAGTGCTCATTAAAATGTAAAACTCCATGAGCAGACTACAGAGTAGATGAGACATAGCTGAAAACAGAATTTTTGAACTTGGAGGTAAACCGAGGAAATTATCCAGAGAGAGAGACCAGAGATGGAAACTGTGAAAGAGATTCCAGAAGCCATGGAGGATAAAATGAAAAATCTAACATAGAGCAAATAGACATTCCGGAAAAGAAAAGAGAATGAGGTGAGATGATGTTTGAAAGCAAAGTCCCTGAGAATTGATGAAAGTTGAGCATGTTTAGCTTCAGGAATTACAATGAACCCCAAACTAGAGAACTAAAACCAGATATTCTTTTAGAATCACCATCGCGAAAGTGCAGAACACCAAAGACAGACCAGGCTCTGTAAAAGAAACCAGAGAGTAAAGACCAAGACCCATTACAGTTGAGAATGCCCTGGTAGAAGCCATGAAGACCAAGTGGGAGTGTTCCCAGGGCCCGTATCTTAGCGCAGACTCCGTGGTACAGGTACTCTGAATGTGAAAAAGGGGGTTGGGGGTCAAAGCAGGGGCTGGGATCAAGGATGACTTCAAAAGCAGGCCAAAGATTTGTGCTTGGTGTCAAAAGATGCAAGAAGTTCTTGCACTGTTGCAAGGACCCAATGAGACCTGTAATAGGCTTGTTAACTAAAGAGCATTTTCCAAAGGATTGTTTTGCAGGGACTGTGGTGTGGAAATGAAACTGTCCTGGGACTCTTTGTTCCCAAATCCAAACTGCCGTTTTGTTATGTTTTTCTCTTTTTCTTCTTTCTTTCTTTCTTTCTTTCTTTCTTTCTTTCTTTCTTTCTTTCTTTCTTTCTTTCTTTCTTTCTTTCTTTCTTTCTCTCTCTCTCTCTCCTTTCTTTCTCTCTCTCTCTCTGTCCCTCCCTCCCTCCCTCCCTCCTTCCTTCCTTCCTTCCTTCCTTTCTCTCTCTCTCTCTCTTTCTTTCCTTCTTCCTTCCTTCCTTCCTTCCTTCTGTCCTTTTCTCTTTCTTTCTTTCTTTCTTTCTTTTTTCTTTCTTTCTCTTTCTCTCTCTCTCCCTCCCCCTCCCTCCCTCTCTCCTTCCTTCCTTCCTTCCTTCCTTCCTTCCTTCCTTCCTTCCTTTCTTTCTTTCTTTCTTTCTTTCTTTCTTTCTCTTTCTTCCTTATAGCACAGAAAGGTTTACAACAATTTGAGGTGTCTTGAGAAAACTTTTAAATCATCTTGAACAAATGCTTATTATTTCACTCTGGATTAACCATTCTGTGTGCAGTATTGAAATTTTCTGACAGAAATGACATACATGGCCTTATTTCCTTTCCCCTCTTTATATTGATCAGATTAGATGGACCCTACTTGGAAAAAAATCCAGCTTGGGCTGAAGTAGGGTATGCTCTGGGCAGAGGGAAGGTCCTTGAAAACCCTGATGTCACATACAGGTTGGGGATTCTCTGTGGCCTCCAGCCTCCTGGGTTGTCGGCAGATGCAAAATTGCTAGGCATTTGCCCAGGAAAACCCCTTCAGGAATCTTGCACAACCTGCTGAGAAATGGGAATAGATTAGCAAAGGCCGAGCCCAGGGAAAAGAAGAGATAGGTGGATACCACCCAGTTCATCCCATCACCCACTCAGGAGCTTTTATTTCACTGGCCTGGTGACATGAGGACACAGCTGGCCTAAGGAGACCTTGTTCTTTTGACACATTTTTATGGAGTGATGATTATGTGACAGTCACTGCACTCAGTGGCTAGAGACACTAAAGTGATCCAGACAAACTGACTTCCCTCTCAGAGCTTAGAGTCTAGTGAGAGATGCAGATAAGTAACTAGGATGTAGCTTGGAGAGTGTTATATGATGGAGGTGGTAGTCATGCCACTGAGGACACTTACAACTGAGGCTGGAGAGGAATAAGTAAGAGTTACTGAAGGAAGGAAAGAGCAAGATATATTCAGAAAAGTACACATTGTTCACCTTTTCTGAAGAATCAAAAATGAGAGGAGAACAGTGAGAAATATTGCTAGAAAGGCAGGCAGGAGTCCCCAGAAAAAGTCTGTAAGCCATGGTCAGAATAAGCCTTGATTTTGAGGACCCTGGGGGCCATCATAGGATTTTATGCAGGAAAGAACCTGATTAGATTTTATTCTTAGAAATTTCACTCTGACTGTGGTCTGGGGATTCCAGTAGAAGGGAGACAGGGGAGTGAGTAATCCATCAGGCAGCTATGCCAGTGACTAGGCTGAACCTGGTGGCAGTAGTGGTGATGGGAAGTGTGAGGATTCAAGGGATGCTTTGCAGGGCAATGATAGAATTGGTATTAAACATGGACTTTGAGGGACAGAGAAGATGCAGAATGATGTGCAGGGTCCTGGTCTGAATGTCAAGCAGATGAAAGGAGAGGGGCTAAGAAGCCAAAGGGTGGAGATTGTGACAGTCACACCAGAGATGCCTCAGAAAGACCAGTGGGCTTCTTTGCCTTGGCTTGGGTCCCCTATGTCAACAGGGGGTGGAGTCATCAAGGACCCAGCCTCGTGCCAGCTTCTCCATTGGATGTTGCTTGGGCTTCAGGTTGTACTTTGTCAGAGCTGGTGTTCAAGTGTGATTTGCTCATGGCTGCTCCACACCCACTATTTGCCCTGCTTTCACCTTTTCAGAATTTAGGAGGCATACATGTTCCAAATCTGCAGGAGAACAACCAAATAATTGTCATCATCAGAAAAGAGACTCTAGGGGCACCTGGGTGGCTCAGTTTGTTAAGCGTCTGACTTCAGCTCAGGTCATAGTCTTGTAGTTCATGAATTCTAGCCCTGCATTGGGTTCTCTGCTGTCAGCATGGAACCCACTCCAGATCCCCTGTACCCCCCCTTTCCTTCCCCAGCTGACACTCTCTCTCTTCCTCACTCTCTCTCAAAAATAAATAAATATTCAAAAAAGAAAAGAGAAGGGCACCTGGGTGGCTCAGTAAGTTAAGTGTCAGACTTCGGCTCAGGTCATCTTCTCATGGTTTGTGAGTTTGAGTCCCATATTGGACTCTGTGCTGATGGTGTGGACCCTGCCTGGGATTCTCTCTCTGCCTATCTTTCTGCCCCTCCCCCACTCATACGCACGCTCTCTCCCTCTCTCTCAAAATAATAAACAAGCTTTTAAAATAAATAAATAAATAAGAGAGGAGACTTTAATACCATTCCTGCCACTTACTGGATGACTTTGACCAAGTTGCTTCACCTCTCTGAGATTCAGCTGACCTGTGTGTAAAAGGAACATGGTGAAGGAAAACAAGTTAGGTGATTTTCCAAGAAAGCTACCATAGAATCTCAGTATGTAAAAAGATCTAAGTGCAGTTGCTCTGGTTGAAGCTAGGGAAAGCTAGGAGAGGGAGAGCCTCCAGTCTCAAACCACCACTCACCTGTCCCCTTGACCCACCAGTTTTCTTGAAGCTCCAGAATTTCCAGAAACCTCAGGGTACCATAAAACACAATTCAAAAATTTCTATCTGGTCTGCCTTCCTCATTTCATAAACAGAAGGGCAAGAGACTTGTTCAAGGTCATACAAGGAGTCAGTGGTCATGATGGAATTAGGACCTAGGTCCCCTGACCTCTAGTTCAGTGCTCTTTCTCCTCATCATTTTGCCCCAATCCGGTTGTGGCCACTTTTTGTTTATTGAGTAGGAAACGCCCTACGAGCCCAAACATGAGCTCTGCCCTCTGGATATGGAAACAACAGCCCACACACAAATCATTGCCACTGCCCGTGCCAGCAGTATGATCCTGGCTCTTGCAAGCTATTTGTATTTATAACCAAGTATGAGGTTCCTGAGGTCCCCAGAGCCTCTGATAAAGATCTGTCAGGGATTTAGATGAGCCATTAGTTGAGTCTTAACCAACTTTAGCATTTGATCTCTGTACCAGCAAAACGCTGAGTTATGCACAGTCTTGTATTCTTAAAGCCTACTTCTTTCATGAATATTGGTCTCATGTCTCCAACTAGATGCTCTACTCTGTAAGAAGATAGTTCCTCCTTGCCTCGTTTAGTGTTCTGTATACAGTTTGTGCTTAGATAACAGTGCTTAGTCAATCATGAATCATCTCAAAGCCATTGGACCTATTTCACCAAACCTGGGGCTGGGACTCACGATCAATAGTCACATGCTCCACCAACTGAGCCAGCCAGGTGCCTCACTGGACCTATTTCTGTTCATACACTGGTAAGGGGGACAGCATCAAAAGGGAGTTTCAGAGGCAGGCAAGTCTTTGAACCTACCAGAAAGGACATGGACCACTTTCCTCGGTATAGCATAAGTGAGAAGGAGCTGAGCTGGCAACCAATGAGAGCCTACTACCCATAGCAACTACCAGTTTGGAGCATTTAATGTGTGACTCGCAGATGCTGTGCTAAAAACTGTAGATGCATGACCTCCAGAAGTGCTAAAAACAACCTTGAATGGACTTCTTCCTACTTCATTAGGGAGCTGAGGCTCAGAGAGAGGAGGTAACTTCCAAACTACTGCTAGAACCCAGCTCTAGCTGACTCCAAAGCCCAAGTTCATAATCTCTAGATCAAGGTGACCAAGGGCAGTATAACTGAACTTTGAAAGATCCTGTGGGTGGCATGGAGAGCTTTTATATCTGATATCCCTCTGCTTGGTTGGGCCCTTCGGCCCACCTTGCTGTCTTCCTTTCCTGCGGCCTCCCAGAGAATTTAGACAGGACACCAGATGGAAATAGCTAGAGAATGTGGAGCCAGAGAGTTTATAAACCAGACAGATTAACATGGTCCAGAGACCTCCGGGGACAGGGGAGGAGGGGTACTGGCTGAGACATTAACGTGGTCAGAGATGGGGTAATGAATACAGAAAATCTGCAAAGTTTATCCCAAAGGTCTTTAAATCGGGAACATTGTGATCCTACTGAGCAGTCCCTCAGAAGCAGACATAATGAACTAAAGCTTTTCCAAAGTCCACTGGAACTCTGAGAGTGTAGCGGGTAGTTACTCAGTGATCTCAGAGTCAGACAGACCTGGATTTCAATCCCAAATCTGATCCAGAGCCTTCGCTTAATAGCTGAGGGATTTAGGGCAAGTTGCTTACGTCTTTAAACTTCAGTTTTGCCAGCTGTATCTTGGGAATAATAATACGTACCTCAGAGCATTGCAAAAATTGAGTTAGATTCCTATTGAGTACTTAGCATGGCCTCTGACATAGTGTAAGCATTCAATAAAGAGTTATCATTATTTTGATTGTATATTAATATTCTCCACATTTAGCTTCTCATCAAGTTCGATATAATTCTTTTGATAGCTGAAGTGACTAAACCTTCAAGTTCAGTCACACCCCTTAGGGTCACACACCCAAGCCAGTCCTTGGCTCAGATTCCAAGTCACCAATTAGCTCTTGTCCTCTGATTCACACTCCCTTTGCATTGTTTGCATATCTGGAGGCCAGCTTGAGGCCCCCTGGTAGAAAAATCACTATGTAGGCTCTTTTCAAGAATAGTTTGGGTGGTAGCTCGGAAGGAAACTTGTCCAGATCCCAGAGAGTTTAACCTTCTTGAAATGATCAAGCTGCCAGACTATCCAAAACCATAAAATCAGTTCTAAAGCTCTCACAACCTTCCCATGATTATAGACCCAGAATATTAGAGGCAGACTATTCTATGGCAACTTAGAATTCATTTGCTCCAGCCCTCTCATGTTATAGATCAAAACACAGTCTTAGAAGGTGAAACTTTGGCTGGAAGCACAGATGATTTGAATAGCAAGGCAATAAGCAGGACATGAAAGGCTGAGAATGAGACCAAGTCCAGAGTTTCTCTGGATGTGGTCCTCTCTGGACAGCATCCTGCCTCCAAGCCTGTGGCGTTCTGATGACAGTTCAGAAAGCCTCTGGGCCCTCTCAGCGTCTCTCCACCTCTGTCTCTCTTGGTGGACTATTTTCTCTTGCATGCATGGTTGTGTAACTGATTCTGGCAGAGACTCATGGTCAGAATAAAGCCAACCAATTTTCTGCCTTCTGCTCATTGGGCTCAGCGTCCCTGGAAAAGTTAAGTCGCTTCCTCAGGTAAAACAAGGGCTCTTTCTTCCTACTGCCATTCTCACAATTTTGTCAGAGGTAGGCACTAGGTACGTGTTGAAGAAATAAAAGCAATGAGAATCAGGCATGAGGAACCAGGGGCCCAAATCAAAGAGATGGGGACCGGACTGTGAGGGAAGAAGGAATAGAGGCAAGGACCACATCTGCGTTGTCCACTCTGGTATGTACAGGGATCACGTCTGATGCTCAGTGAATATATACTTATTGAATAAATGAATGGGTGAATGAATCGAGAAAGGGAAAGAGGCAGAGATTTGCAGCTCTAAGTGACCTCCAGGGTAGGTTATTTGGAGCTTCAGCCCGGGAAAGGCAATCTGGTCAAGGGCCGTTTAGGCATGTGCCGGAGAAGTGAAAGTAACTGACGTACCTGGATCCTCCAGAGTGTATTAGACCCTGTGCTTGGTCCTTCCGTGTAGCATATTATAGAATCCTCATTACCACTTCATGACATAGGCATTTCCCATTTCACAGTCAGGAATATTGAAACTCAGAGCAATTTTTGTGTTTGGACTCTTTCTTGGAAAGAGTTCATACTGATGAACTCTTCTCTAGATACCTTGTGTGGCTGATGATTCTCCATTTGCCCCCATAACTCACTGGATGCATCGTCTGCCCTTCTCTGGTCTGCTCCATGCCTTGGGGGCCTGACCTCTATGCACAACATCACCCAGACTCCTTTGCCCTGGCAAAGGAGTTTGGGTTTGACCAATGGAGGTACTGATTAGAGAACAGAAAGCAGGGAAAGAGAGAGAGGTGTGTGGAGCTTATTGCCCAGCCCTATCTGTGCCTTGCAATTCTCGTCAGACAGCCCCGCTTCCAGTACTCTAGGCTCTGGCTGGGCTCTGGCAGGGCTCTGGCGGGGCTCTGGCGGGGCTCTGACGGGGCTCTGGCAACAACATTCTCTCCCCTTGGCCCTAACAGTGTGTCACTGGTTCCCCATCGTTGCTAAGCCCAGGGTTCTTCACGATTGGTGTTTTTCTGCTTTTGGTCTTCTCTATTCATCTCTAATTTCTGTCCAAAGAAATTCAGAATATAACTGTTCTAACACATGCTACTTCCTAAGGACCAACAAAAGGAAACAGATAAAGACCATGATGACTTTGAGTTTTTCATCAACTGATGGCCTATCTTTAGTCCAACAGATAGAAGGGTAAACAGCCACCATATACAACTGTGACATAGTTTGTGATTGTATTACTATTCCTTCATAGTGCCTGGTGCATTTTGTATATTTGAAGTATAATAAATATTTTCTTCCTGCTTACTCAACCCCTACCCTTACATTTGATTCATCAGTGTTGTCAAAAGCATTTCTATAAAGTAGTTAAATTCAGGTGGAGCAGGGCCAAGAGTCTTCCAGGCCTCATCTCTTTCTCTAAGACAGTGGTTCTTAACTGGGGATGATTTTGCCTCCCGTGCCCTCCCCAGGGGGACATTTGCCAATGTTTGGAGCATTTTGTGTTGTCATGATGGAGGAGAGGTGCTATTGGCATCTACTGGGTAGAAGCCGGGATGCTTCTAAACACACTATGCTGCACAGGACAACCCCCCACAACAAAGAACTATCTGGTCCAAAATGTCAATAGCGCTGCTGTTGAGAAACCCTGGACTTTACAATGATGACATCAGGGCTGGCCTCTTTCATGTTCAATGAAAACATTATTGTAGACTTCTATTTAAGGCATTGTGGGGGGTTTTTGTTTTGTTTTGTTTTGTTTTTTACATTCAAATGTGTTTTAAAATATTTAGAAGAAAAGAGACACGGGAACACATTTCTGGTATGGGTTATGTTATGAAATACATAGCTTAGGAGAGATTATTTTCCATAGTGATTAGGCATTCATCATGAAGGAGGGACAACTGAATACGTTAGAATGTAATTGCCAGGTAAATATTTTCCTGACTCCAAAGAGATGTTATGAGGTTACTCAGGGATGGGATTGCTCAGACAAGCTGCTATATTTTCCCTTCATTCTTCCTGATCCTGGTCAGGAGGCAGAGGCGGTAGCCACTGCTATAGAATCAAGGTTTTTGAGTCCCTTCCACATTACTAATAGGAAAGAAGCCTGTTCCCCAAAAGGCCTTGACTGGCAGGTGGAATGAGACAGGTCAAGGTCAGAACTGGGTTGGTTCCTGAAGTATGTAGTTTAGGAGTCTATCTGCGATCTATGCGCAAGAGAGTCTGGCTAGGTGATTTCTGTAGCCAGCACTAGTTCTTTTTTTACAAATAGTTTATTGTCAAATTGGTTTCCATATAAGACTCAGTGCTCATCCCCACACGTGTCCTCCTCCATGCCCATCCCCCCTCCCCCCCACATCCATCAGTCCTCAGTTTGTTTCTCAGCATTCAAGAGTCTCTCATGGTTTGCCTCTCTCCCTTTCCCCCACCATTTCCCCCCTTCCTCTCCCCCATGGTCCTCAGTTAAGTTCCTCCTGACTTACCTATACGTGCAAACATGTGATATTTGTCCTTCTCTGCCTGACTTATTTCGCTCAGCATAACACCCTCAAGGTCCATCCATGTTGCTACACATGGCCAGATTTCATTGTTTCTCATTGCCATGTAGTATTCCATGGTATAGATAAACCACATCTTCTTGATCCATTCGTCCGTTGATGGACACTTAGGCTCTTTCCATGTTTTAGCTATTGTTGAGAGTAGCCAGCACTAGTTCTAACGGCAGCAAGGGACTCTGTTGTGTGGATGAAGGGACTCAAGCTCAGGGAATTTACATAAGTTACCTAACAACACATGGCCAGTAAGAATTGAAAGCAGACTCTGAGCCCCACCTTCTTCTCTCTTCTAGATTGGGCCACTTTTGTACTGACTTAGTATATTGAAAAGAGGACTAGGTGAAAGTCAAACATGATACCCAGTCTTCTGTGGCTTTGGGCAAGGGTTTAATACATCTCGACCTCAGTTTTCTCTTCTATAAGTTGGAACAGCAAAAATGTCTGGTGTTACCATGGCCCTTTGCAGTTTCCAGAATCTTGTTGAATTTAGACGTTTCTCACTAGGCTTCTGGGAATTCCAGTCTCTCCCATCCACATGGGTGAGTAGTGGCAATGGGAGGAGACAAAGCCACTGCTGAGTGGATGGAAGTGGATGGAGAGGGGAACAGGGGCTGCTGCTTCCACTCATGATCTCTTAGCTCCATGGCCAAAAAGGCTGAGGGCAGAGTGTAACAGGCATGTGATGGACGTGGGCTATGTAGGATGGTCCATGGTTGGACTGCTGTAGCAGCAACAGCAGCAGACTCAAGATAAAGAGATGCTGGACAAAGCAGAGTCCCAGAGAACATCTTTTCTTTGGCATGCAGAAAGTGTCATTCATTTGTTCATCTGGCCAGCCTTCACTGAGTCCAAACTCTGTGCCAAGCACATGGTAGAGAGTAAAGGTGGACTAAGGCAGGGTGGATCCCTGCCCTTGTGAGATTAAACAGGAGGTAAGGGGGCAGGACTGGGCACCAGCTACCTGGGCTTGCCTCCCAGCTCTGCCACTTCCTCGGTCAAACTCTGTAACCTCACCCTGTCTGTTTCTCTATCTGTCAAGTTGGAATAATAACAGTACCAATATTGAAGGGACACACAGAGCATTAAATGATACAGTTTAGAAAAAGCACAATGCCTGTCTACATACAAAATGAGGATCCCATAAATGTTAGCGATCCTCACGGCTGTTACCTGGTGATGAGACAAATCTATAAACAGGAAATTGATGCTGTTCAAGGAGCCCTGATAGATGATGTAGTTCACTGAAGGAAGACGAAACATTAAGCTGGGAATAAGTGTGCATGTGCATGCGTGTGCACACGTACACACACACACACACACACGTTTGGTGGGGGGAGGGTAGAGAAGACCAAAGGGAAAAAATCATTATGGCTGGTATATCGTTTTTTGTTATCGTTGTAGTTATTATTTTACTTCTGCTTGGGCAGAAGAATAAACACGTAGAAAAGTCTCTGTGAACGGGGAATTCAGACACCACTAAAATGTGGAAAGTACTTACCCACAGCCCAGCAGGCACCCCTGCAATCATCCTGATCTTAGAACAAGCCTGAGTTAGGTATCATGACCCTTATGAACTCCCTGGGGCTGCCATGTAACATACCACATGCTGGGTGGCTTAACCAACAGCAGTGTATTTTCTCACAGTTTGGAGGCTAGAAGTTCAAGATCAATATGCCGGCAAGGATGGTTTCTGCCGAGGCCTCCCTTCTTGACTTGCAGATGGCCGTCTTCTCACTGTGTTTTCACGTGGTCCACCCTCTGGGTACTCATACCTCATTTGGACAGCAGTCCAGTGGGAGCCCCGTCCTAACAGCCTCATTTTAACTGAACTACCCCTTTATAAGCCTTATTTCTAAATGTGGCTATATCCTAAGGTACTGGGAGTTAAGACTTCAACATATGGATTTTAAGAGGGTACAGGTCAGGCCATAACGGAAAAGATGTGCTCCCTTGAAAGCCAAAGGGAAAATCTTTTCTTTGTCTCTACCAGACTCTGGTGGTGGCCAGCATTCCTAGGCTTGTGGCCACATCACTAATCTTCACCTCCTTGGTCACACTGCTCCCTCCTCTTCTGTCTGTATGATTTCCCTCTACCTCCATCTTTTTTTTTTTTAATATTTTTTACTTATTTCTAGGAGAGAGAGAGAGAGACAGCGTGAGCAGGGGAGGGTCAGAGAGAGAGGGAGACACAGACTCTGAAACAGGCTCCAGGCTCTGAGCTGGCAGTCAGCACAGAGCCCGACGCGGGGCTTGAACCCATGAACCGCGAGATCATGACCTAAGCGAAAGTCGGACGCTTAACCGACTAAGCCACCCAGGTGCCCCTCTACCTCCATCTTTTAAGCACATCTGTAGTAGCATTTAGGGCCCACTCAAATAATCCAGGATACTTTCCTCACTTGAAGGTCCTTAATCGCATTTGGAAAGACTCTTTTTTTTCTCAAATAAAGTAACATTGGTAAATTCCAGGAATTAGGATGGCGATATCTTTCGGGGGCCACTTTTCAGCCTACCATAACATTCCCTTACACAGGTGGGAAAACCGAGGCTCTGCAAGGTGAAGCCACTTGCCCAACATGATAGGGAGAACAGAGGCAGAGGCATGTTTCCAAATGCAGAGGCCTGAACGCAACCCACTGCTCTAGTCCAGCAAGCTGTGCCCCGGACGAAAGCAGGATGAGAGAAGGAAACTGCTGATGCGTACACTCCTGCCAAGAGGCTCCCATTCAGAGAGGAGGAAAACAGCAATTCAGCAAGGGCTGTGTGGTGGGAGAGCCCTGTTGTCGCCTACTTGGATGAGACCAGAGACCTGTATTTGTGGGCAGGCAGATTCCTAGTAGCAAGGAATGTGACATGAGCCTCAGATCCAGAGAAATTCCATTTATCTTGGAAAATATCTTGGGTGCAAAGGGCCAGGGTGCTGGAAGAACTCTGTGGGGATTCTGTTTGGCAGGTCGAAGCTGGAGATGGTGTTTCTTCTCTTCAGGAATGAAGCAGTGGTCACAGAAGAACTTGCCACGTCTTGTTCAAAGAGGCACCGGGAGGCAATCAGACTCACCAAGAATGGCAGCCTGGGCTGTGGTTTGACCCGGGACCTAGGAAGAGAGAATGGGCTTGAGACTCTGGCAGGTGCTTTTCTGTCTGAGGACGTAGATGCTTGCTACAAGCACAAGAAGGGAGGGTGGCTGGCTCATCCTGCTTTGCCAGGGACTCTCCCCATTTAAGCGCTGCAGGTGCTACATCCATGAAACCTCTTATTCCTGGGCAAACCGAGACAGCTGGGCACCCAGGCTGCAGCATTTGTGAGTATCATGAGTGCCCTTAAAGGTGTTTCAGATGGCAGGAACAAGGCCACAGTTCTGTCTCCCCTGGGAAGGGAGAGAGCTTGTCTCTGCAGATTTCCCTCAAACAGGCAACATAAAAAGAGATGCAGTTGCTGGATCTGAGTTAGGCAGCGCTAACAGAGACGCCAAGAAAGCAACAGGACTTGTTTCTCTTCCACTTAACAGCCTGGGCTCACATGGTGCAGAGCTAGCATGCAGCTCCGTGGAATGGCGGGTCCAGGTTCTTTCTATCTTGCTATCTTTCCACCATCCCTAGCATGTTGCCCCATTCACATGGGCTGCTATGTTCATCTCCCTCGCCTTGCTCTGCCTGGCCTCTCCTCTCTCACATCTCTCATGTAAACAATTCCCTATAGTATGTTCCCAATCTGGCAAAGAGTCTAGAGACATTTGTGCTCTCTTGATTGGATGCTGACTGATACAGTCTGTGATCTGAAAACAATGAGAACCACAGGGAGAAAGAGCAGGTGAATGCCACAGACACCCCCATTGCAGGCATCTCAAGAAGGGAGACAAGATAGATGACACAGGCATTTTGTGTGTAGATGTGAGATGGGAAGAACGTCTTGCACGTGTGGTCAATGAGTAGGTAGTTTAGGCTCATGAAGCTGCAGAGTTTCAACCTGGGTGGAGGCTGTGCCCCTGGGCTTCTGAGTGGAGGATCCAAAGACAGGAGTGAACTCAAAGCAATGGGCAGGGCTGGGGGCACCCGGGGGGCTCAGGTGGTTAAGCAGACTTCGGCTCAGGTCATGATCTCATGGTTCATGGGTTTGAGACCCATGTTGGACTCTGTGCTGACAGCTCAGAGCCTGGAGCCTGCTTTGGATTCTGTGTCTCCCTCTCTCTCTTGGCTCTCCGCCACTCATGCGCTCTCTCTCCCTCCCTCTCTCTCAAAAATAAATAAATGTTAAAAAGAGAGAAAGATGGGCAGGGCTAAGCTAGGGTAAGGAGGACAGATGGAACTCAGGAGGCTGGCTGGAGGAAGCAGGAATCAATTCCAGGAAGGATCAAAAAGGAGCAAGCAGTGGGGCAGTCAGGAAACCCTGCTTGGATGTCCAGGACATTGGAAAGAAGAGGGAAGGGCAATAGAGTCAGTAAAGGGAGTCGACAAGGAACTCCTGAGGTATGGTCCCAGTTACGGGCTGAACTGTGTGCCCCAATTCGTATGTTGAAGTACTAACCCCCAGTACTTCAGAATAAGACTATACTTGGAGATAGGGTCTTTAGAGTCATAGTTATGGTAAAATGAGGTCATTTGGGTGGACCCTAATTCAATCTGACTGGTGTCCTTATAAGAAGAGGAAATTAAGACATAGGCATGCACAGAGGGAAGACTGTGTGAGGACATAGGGAGGCAGCAGCCATTCTGCAAGTCAAGGAGCGTGGCCTCAGAGGAAACCAGACTTTTTGGCACCTTGATCTTGGACTTCCAGCCTCCACAACTGTGAGACAATAAATTTCCATTGGTTAAGCCACCCAGTCAACGGTATTTGTTACAGCAGCTGTAGCAAACTGATACCGTCCCTGATGTATTTTGATCCTTCCCCGCATCTGTATCTGGGAGCATTTTGCCTGATTGAACTTCTTTTCTTCCTTTTCCCTTTTATTTTCTTTTACATTTAAAAAAAAATCAAAAATTCAAAAACACATTTAAAGTCTGAAGAATGCTACATAATCACACCCTCATTAGGCAGAATTAACAACTGTAGAAATATTTCTGTATTTCAAGCATTTTTTGATAAAACAAATGTTATGACTCTGGTTCAAGTCCCTTTGCCAACAATCCTTTCCTCTTCTCTTCCTCAGAGGCGATCACTATTATGGAGCAGATGTGAACTCTTTCAGTCCATGTGTCTGTGAACAACATTTGGAGTTGCTTTGTGTGGGTTTCTAGTTTTTTGCAATTATGCTACTACACGTCTTGTGAACCTTAGCTTCACTACTTCCTAAACTCATGTCCAAGCTCTCCCAAAGTATGGCAGGCAAAGAAATGCACAAGAGTTCGTGGTAACTGGTACAGGCCCGAGTTGGACACAGGATACCATTGAATGGGAAGTGACAGAATGATTTCCTGCAGATGAAGTCAAAGAGAAATCTTGGGGCAAGCCTGAGTCTTTAATACTTGCTAAGTTCCCTCTTTAACAAAGAAAAGGTACAAGCTTGGAGTGTTCAGCAAGCAAAAGCATCTGGCTAGATTTTCGTGCCATTGTCATTTTCCATGAATTTATTTTACCTTTCTATTTAAGATGAGTGATACACATCTTTCATTCTTGACAGTAAAATGAAGTTGCCCTATAAAATAAAATTGGAGAGACATCTGGGTGGCTCAGGCAGTTGAGTGTCTGACTTTGTCTCAGGTCATGATCTCACAGTTCATGAATTCAAGCCCCACATCTACGGTCAGCACAAAGCCCATTCAGGTCCTCTGTCCCCCTCCCTCTCTGCCCCTCCCCCGCTTGGCACTCTCTGTCTCAAAAATAAATTTTAAAAACTACTTGAAATAAAATTAAATTGAATAACATTGGAAGTGTAAATAAGTAGATAGATTTAAATTTAAAATATATTGAGCCAATAATGGTACAGATAAGATGTAAAAACTGAAAATTGGTGACAGTGTTCATGAATAGAATTTTGGGGAAAGCCAGATACATCCGCCAGGCACACTAACACCTCCATTTATGGGGCATTCTGTCTGCATCTGTCAGCAAGGAATGTGTTCCATACATTATTTGTTGTGATCCCATAACAACCCTGAGGAAGAACCTTCACCCCGGAGGCCCAGCCCATATTTGAGCTGCCTGACTCCAGAATGCAGTAGGTAAGCTATGCCTCATGGAGTCTTGTTTTTGCCTGTAAAATAAGGCTTAAGACACCCAATTGGATCGAGTCAAAGGGCTATCGAGAGGTCAGAACAAAGGCAAGGATGTGAATGTGCTTTGAAAACTGTCCAAGGCCATCAGGACACTTCACAGGCATGTGCCCCCTGCAGGAGGATTCAGACTTGGTTTGAGGCTCTGTTGTTGACATCTGGAGCTCCCCAACACTTCCATCTTTGTTGGTGTAAGTCAAGTGCAGTGGGACCATGGGGCACACGCAGGAGGCCTAGAGCCTCTATTCATGTGGGGTCCAGCCTCCACTGCCTCTCTGGGCTGGGGAGGCCACAGCCTGCGCTCTGAGTCCTGTTTCCCAGGCCCCGAATGGCCTCCTCTCTCCTCCCCACCCCCTCCACCGCAGTGGCTGCCCTCTGCCTGGTGGGATGGTGGCCACATTCCACTGTTAATCCGCCCTAGCCTGGGTTCGGGTGCAGGGACGGTTAGGGTCAGCATGTGCCCACAGTGTGTCTCCCGGGCTTGCGGCCCCACTTGAACCGCTCACTTGAACATGGACCTCCCACGCATCCTTCAAGCAGGGACCCGTGCAAGTACCCTGCCCCAAACTCACAACTCCAGACTCTCTGGGTCTGCTGGGACCCACTTTTTCAATTTTGCTGTGGGCCCCACCAAGTATGTAGCGAGCCCTGAGTACTGCAGAAATGTAAGGGAGTGCGTGATGTGTGTGCCCATGTGGGAAAGCAAGAATCCAAGGGGAACACCCAGGAGGGAGGAAAGGAGTTGAGGGAAGAAGCCTCAAGGGGCAGAAAGATCCCCTCAAGGGTCAGACATGGCAGAGCACAAGTAAGAGAGGCCCCCAGGGGAGCTCCCAGCTCACACCCACTAGCTCCACAGGACTCCGTTTGCAGTTTGCCCACCTGAGAAATGAGGGGGCTGGGCCACGGGAGGCTCCCGGGAACAAAACGGGAATCTCTGGAGCCTCTCCCCCATCACCCTGTTAGAGAGACCAGACCCTCTGCATCTTGCAGGAGACTTCAGAGCATCCCAGCTTCCCCAGAAGCCCATGGATGGGCCACAAGGAAAACCTACAAGGGTTTGGAATTCCTGGACGGAACGTTCTCTTAAGCTCCTCCAGCACCTAAACCGGGCAGTACAGGGCGCACCGCCCCAAGAAGACTAAGGGTGTGGGAGGCTGGCTGAGATCGGGGCCGAAAAGGGAAACTTTAAAAATGGACAAGAGAGAGCTGCGGAGAGTGAACACAGCTGAGTGTGCAGAGCCTGTTGACAGCCTCCCGGGAGACCACGCGGCCCGGTTTAAAAAAGAAAAAAAGACAAAGCAAAAAGGGAAGGAAAACAAAGAGAGTCCACGCTCCCGGAGCAGAAAGGCGATGGCTGAGCAGATAAAGACATCCACGTGGCCTTGGGAGCAGGAGCCCGTCAGGAAACGGGAGAATTCGTGAGGCTGAGCTGACTCATGACATGTGTGCGCTAAAGGGCCTCCGGGGAACTTACCTAAATTCCACGGCAGGAGTGACAGCGGCGAGCCGGGTCTCTGATGGGCCACTGATTGATTCCGGGGGCCAGCTGGCCCCAGCGCTGGAAAGAAAGAGCGCGTAGCCACCGTCTCCAAAGAAAGCAACTCCAGGGCTGTGGGGAAAAGTAAAGAGGGAGGAGGAGAGCAGACATCTGAAGGGAGCACAGCAGCAAATGGCAGGGCAAAAATGCTTCTTAGGCTCAGAAAGGAAGACCAGCGTGGGGAAAATGAGCAAAGAAATGGTGGGCAGACCACGGGGAAGCAGGGAAATTGCAGGAAGGGCAAAAATGAAAATGGGAATTTCTGATGGTCGTGAGATGGGAGAAACGGATGGGTTTGCGTGCGGGAAGAGACATGACTGTTTTGAGTCACACGTTTCATAGTTTAATTGCACAATTTATTTTTTAAAAATTGTAAAACTTTGTAAAAAAAAAAAAAAGAAGGTTCTGTGTGGAGTTGATGGGGCTGAACACATGGGTGGGATTCTTTTGGTTCCAGAGCGTAGGCCCCCTGAGAGCCAGAACCACAGGTCAAAAATGCATGCTCTGCTACTTTTAGCTCTGTGATTTCAGTTATTTCAGGCCTTCAGATTGCAGTTTGATTATTCATCAAAGGAGAAAGTGCTGTTTGTCATGCCTGTGCATGGGGTGGTTTACAGGCTCTATGGAAAGAATGTGCGCATAATAGCTTTGTAAACTGTAAATCGCTTCGAATGTAAGACACCACTTCTCTGCTCCCTTATTTGTCTATTACCCGTCCAAGTACTCCCATTATCCTGGCTAAACACAAAGTGTTTGCACAAAGTTAGACAAAGTCAAAGTGCTGTCATAACTCAGTCCACTTTGTCCTTCATTTTATCGCTGTTATCAGTGACATGTGGGCTGGAATCAGGCTTTATCAGCTAATTCTTTCACTTCCTCCTTCCTTTGTCGGGTCTGTCATTCAGTCATTCGTTCTGCCTGTGGCGGGTGAGACCCTGCTGAGGGCCAGACCTCTTGCAAGTCACCGAGGGACCAAATGGGATGTTGCCTACCTCGGGCAGCTCATAGGCTGGTGGAGGTTTTAGGTCCCAACAGTGGAAGGGGAAGGAACTTTCCCCACCTTCCTTTACCTCCATTCACGTTGAAACCCATCTGTGTTTACTTTTCAACAAGCCAAAGCAGGTCCTAGAGAGTAATTTGGCTTCTGCCGGGGCCACTGCTGGCTTTCCAGATTTTCATTTTCCTGAGACCCGGCTCAGTTTTCTGCATACTGGGGTGTAAATTAACCCCATCCTTGGAAAGACCACTCCCCCCCTTCAATTTGTCACAGCTATAGAATTTGACACCCCCTTCTTGAGCTTTAAATTCCTTAAGGACAAAAGCTCCTTTCTCCCAAACTAACTTAGACTCTAAATCCCCGGCTCAAAGTATGTCCAAGTGCTGGCCATCCTGGCTCTGAGGGAACAATACACAGGAAGGATGCGTCCGCATTTCTCCTTAATCTTGCTCCTTCCTCTGGGCCACGTCCAAAGCCAGAGCTGGGAACATGAAAAGCCGAGTTAGAACTGTGGCCATGCCCTTTGGAGACTGGTCACGGCCAGATGGGGAAGTTCACAGGGGCTGTAGGAAGCGCAGCAAAGGAGAGAAGGAGTGACAGCACTGTCCTCGTGACACAGGAGTAGTGTCTCATGGGAGGGCTCCGAGGGCACACACCGTGGAGCACAGGGGAGACAACGCTTCATTGCTGAGTCTTGACACCCTTTCTAAGCTTGGAACGATTGGCCTTAAAAAGAATCCCTGGGCAGCATCTCCCAGGCCTGCCANTCCCTAGCTGGCTCTTCCCCTCTGTAATCCCTAAACCACATGGATGTTTGGCTTTTTCTTTTTTCATAGCAAAAGCCCTTCTGCATCTGGTAACTTTTCCAAGCAGGGTCAGACCCATCTACCCATCCGCTGACCCCCAACTCTCTCAGAGGCTCTTCTTCCCCTGATGACTCCACTTTCCTCCCCTGAGACAGGGGGCAGCTGGCTTCTGGCTCCTTGCTCCTCTGTGGTCTCAGTTCTGTGTTATTATTCTGCTCCCACAAACTGAATGCCTTTTCTTTGTTGTTTATTGTGGTAAAATACACACAATGTAAACTTTACCATTTTGTCTATTTTTTTATGGAGGTATAATTGACATATAACAGTTCATTAGTTTCAGGTGTACAACACAATGATTTGATATTTGCGTATATTGAGAAATGATCACCACAATCAGCCTAGTTAGCATCTGTCACCATGCACAGTCACAGAAAAACTTCTTTTGTCTGATGAAAGCTTTTAAGATCTGTGCCTAATTTTAATTGAGTTGTTTTTGTTGCATTATCATCCTTTCCATATATAAACTAGATATTAGTTCCTTATTAATAATTCCTAATTATTCCCAGTAATTAATAATTCCTAACAATTTCTTTTAATTTTGATGAAATCTGATTTTTCTAGATTTTCTTTTGTTTCCTATGTCTTTTTAAAGGTTATTTATTTATTCATTTTGAGAGAGAAAGAGTGAGTGTGAGCAGGGGAGAGGGGGAGAGACAGAAGGAGAGAGAATCCTAAACAGGCTCTGTGCTCAGCACAAAGCCCGATGTGGTGCTCGAACTCGCAACCGTGAGGTCATGACCTGAGCCGAAATCAAGAGTCAGGTGCTTAACCGACTGAACCATCCAGGTGCCCTGGATTTATTTTGAATTCATGTTTGTAAGTGGTGTAAAGTCAGGGTGCAACCTTATTTTTCACATGTGGCTGACAGTTTTCCAGCACCCTTTGTTGAAAAGACTGTGCTTTCCCCATTAAACGGTCTTTGAAAGCTTGTTGAAAACCAACTGTTCATACTAGATACCTCTTCTCTTGAAGCCTTGTCTCATCCACCTTTCCTGCCCTGACCCTCTCATCACATGACCAGCGTCAATCCATTGTGGCAGCTTGGGGTCCTGCTTTTGTTAGGATTTGCCTGGTTTGCCACTGCTCACTTAGGGCACCTTTGCCAATGCAGACGACTACCAGGCACCTCAGACAGTGCCTTCCCATATAACTGAAAGGTGATACCCAAAGATCCCAGACATTACGTTGCAGTAGCCTTGAAACTTGGGTTAATGGCTAGCTCACACCACTAAATGTCACAGAGACCACAGGCAGGAGACCAACAGGGTGTGTCCGGGACTGAAGGTCTCCCCACTCAGCAGGCAGACCGAGTCCCTGTACCATTTCCAAGCATGACTGTCATGTGATCCTCCGTGGCTAACTGCTCACTCCGTCCCCATCCCTAAGGCCTCCCCCACGCTGGGCAAGACACAGACCTACTAGAGAGTAAGACTTGTAACTTCCTGTCGTGTCTTCATAGTGCACGAGGTTGTAGAAAAGACATGTGTGCTTCATCTTTACTATGTCTGACCAAACAAACTCCTTATTCCTTAGGACTGAATTACCTTAGGTCAAACATTTCCTCCACACGCCATCTCTGTAACATCCACGTGGCCGATCTATCTGCTGTTTTGATCCAGGATGGGACCAAGGGGTAGTTTGTTGAAAGCGGGGAGTGGGCTTTAGCCCATTCTCTGTAGTCACCATCAATAACTCCTCCTAACCTAAGAGAAAACATGGTTTACTTTGCAAAGGCAGCTGCAAGAGATATTCACACGATCCCCTTCCTCCCAGCCTGCCCCCATAGTCCTCTGTGAGGGCACCAGCGCCGCGGCCACCCTGACCGCAAAGCCACACTATCTCCTTCTACTGAAGGCGGTAACTTGGCTCTACTGTCACTTCCAGGCAGATGCTCCAGCTCCAGCTATGCTCTGATTACACTTTCTTTACCCTCTTGCTTCCCTCCATCTGCTGATTCGACCTTTCATAATCATTGGAATCCGTCCCAGGGGAAAACAGCCCAAGGCAGCAGTGGAACGTGTGGGTTGTAATTCTGGCACTGAAATTCACTAGCCACGCCACATCCTCCAGATCCCCCTCTCTGCCGCGTTCAGCTCCGCTGAATGAGGGCAGTGGAACCAAAAAGCTTCCATTCCCAGCTCTTTAGGTTCTTGGTGGCGTTTATTTTATATCCTCGTATCGTGTCTGGAGGAAGCAGCAACCAACCCATTGGTGGTGGGTCTCTGGGGCTTGGAATGTTTCCCATCCATCCCCTGACTTTCGGCTGTGACCTTTTGCCTTGCCCGTGCCTGGCCATAGCTCACCCCCACCATCCGCAGTCCCTGCTCTCACCTCTCAGTGTTTCTGGAATCTTTTTGGGTCCCAAGTTTTGCTTCGTTAGATCATTACAGATTCACACCCTTTAATCCGAGCTGACTCTAGTGTTGTTAGAACTCCCCTTATAGAGGGGCGCCTGGGTGACTCATTCAGTGAACCGTCAGGCTCGGCTCAGGTCGTGATCTCACAGTTCATGAGTTCGAGCCCCGCATCGGGCTCTGTGCCGACAGCTCAGAGCCTGGAGCCTGCTTCAGATTCTGTGTCTCCCGTTCTCTCTGCCCCACTCGCGCGCTCTCTCTTTCTCTCAAAAATAAACAAACATTAAAAAAAAAGAACTCCCTTTCTGTATCCCCAAAGGACCATTGTTACATACCTTACCTGATCCTACTTCAAACGTTTTTTATTCACCAAAGTTCCTGTCTGTAGCAGATGCTTTTGGTGCTGGATCCATATCTTTTCAGCTGGTATCCTTTCCAGGAGTGCTACCTACCGCCTGCACCTGGCTGCAATGTGCATGGCACTGCCCATCAGCGTGTCTGCAGGATGTCCCTGTCGGGAGTGGCCCTAAATCAATGGCTGATGAGAGCTGGCAGGTAAACTCTCTGTCCCCCTCACCTCTCCGGCAGGATAATTCTGAGGTGTGTGTTGCATGTGGGTTCCCAGACTTCTCCACCAGATGAAGCCCCCGCAGCGGTCCCTGGGCTGAGAGGGCATCCTTCTTCCTACCTCCCCTTCCCTGCCACCCACTTGCTCCCGTCCTGTGTCCTGGAACCAGCTCCCAGGCAAACTCCTTGTCTCAGTCTGCTTCTGGGGACACCCCAAGCCAAGCACCTCCTTCTCTCCTCCGTCTATCTCCCTCACCGCTGACTACCTAATATCCTTGTTTATGGAAAATACTGAGGCCAGTCGAGTTTATGGGGACATCTGTATAATCTCATCCAATTGCCTCTATATCCAACCCATGAAACTTTCAGATATGACCATATATCTGAGCTTTGGAAGTGAAGGGTGGAGGAAGGGCCAGGCAAGCCCAGTCTACCTTTTCTCAGGAGCCCTTTCCACCCTGTAGTCCTTCCCACTACTCTCCTCCTCCTTCTCACACCTTCCTTCCTTCTGTCTACGGGCTTTTCCCTTTTTGTCTTTAACCTAGTAGGTGACAGATGCAACTTTCCTTGAACCTGTCCGATAACCTATGGACCTTCCATTGACTCTGAAGCTTCTCGTGAGAATTGCAGTACTCTTCATTTTCATCTCGGCGCTGCCTACCCCTTCCTCCCTGCTTCATGACCTGGTTTGACCCAGGTCACCCTGGGAGTGCCATTGCAAGGTCATCAGAGGTGCCTTGTTTTCCAAACCCATTCGCCTTTGCTCATCCCTTATCATCCTTTTCTTGACTGTTCCTCTCTTCCCAACTTTAAACTGTTTGTCATACTTGGCTCCAGGTAACACTGTAAAACCCTGTTATGATCACATTACTCTCGTGCTCAAAATTCTTTAAGGATAAAAAGATAAAAACATGTCTCTCAATCTTGCAGGTCAAGTACCGCATGGCTGAACTCTCCCTTTCCAGCGGATCTCGCAAGCCCTTCACTACATACAACTGATCCATCAATTCCCCTCAAAATATGTCCGTTTGTGTCCATCCTCACCTTCCAGAACTCTCTCAGTCCAGGATGCCCTTATTTCCTCTTCTTCCAGGAACTGTCCCCCGAGTCCCCAACCAGGGCCATTCCATCTTCATTTGTAAAGTCTTTCCCATTCTCTCCCAGCCCTGCCTCCAAATCTAAGCTCCTGTGGGCCTCTGTCTGTGCTTCCATACTGGGCTGTTTCTTTCAGGAGTGCACCCGTCTCCCCAGGGAGGCAGGGATCGTGTGGAACCATAGAGCCTGATATGTGGCATTCCAGGTATGTTTGCTGAAGGTCGCAAAGGTGAGACAGAATGTCCCAGTCCTGAAGAAGTCGCGTACTTGCCATCCTGCCCCTCCCTGTCTGGCAGGGAGAAGACAGAAGGCCCCTCTCTCATACAGGCGGCTGGCACCCAGCTTGCGGCTGTGCTTCCTGGAGCCTCCTCCCTCTTCACTCCTTGGGCTTCCTTGTGGGCTCTGGGCCGGGTTTATGCCGCCGAGTCTGCTCTCAGCCCATTTTCCACGTCATTCCTCTGGAGACGTGTGGCAGGTGTGAGCCCTGTATTATCTTTGGACAGATAAGGGCACAAAGGCCCCAAGAGAGAAAGCGATTTGTCCAAGGCCGCTGTACTGATTAGTGACAGAGTCAGGATGAGAATCCACGTCTCCCTGACACCCCCATGTAGGGGTGCTTCCTTGCAGGCCTGGACGGAAATTCAACTTTATCTTATGCAGGAGGAAATGGGAGAGGCCGCACCATCTCTAGAAAAAGACCACAGTTTCAAGGGCACTTGGTCTGTCACTTACTAACTCTTTGACCTTGGGCCAGTGAGTTAATTTTTTGAACATCAGTTGCCTCACATATAAGAATGAGCAGACTAACGTCTCCTTCAAAGAGTTACTTTGAGAACTAAACTAGACAATGTGCAGAATATCACATTGGGAGCAGATACAGCCTAGTGCCGAGAGCACAGGCTTGAGTCCTGACTCTGGAAAGGATCGGTGGAACAGTCTGGGGGGTTTCTTGCCCTCCCCGCTAAAGACCTTCGTCTCCCCACTTGTCCAATAAGGACAATATTGTACTCTTTTCATAGACTTAAAGGAGAATATGTGTATACAGCGCTCGGCACGTCGCCTGGCATGCACCAGACACCCAAGGAACATTCGTTTCCTTCTTTCCTTCACAGGCAAACACTGTAAACACAATAATGGGAACCACGTTTTAACTATTCGAGGGAGAGAAACATTTTCTGGGACATCAGAAAATTTTAGGCGACCTAATTACCAGCCCCATTCTGTTCATTGTGTTTGTGTTTCTCTCCTGCACTAACCTGGGAGCAGCCCCAGGGTGGGCTCATGTCGATTTGTCTTTGTTTTCCCAGTGCGGAGGACAGTGCTGGGTACAGAGTAGGTGATCAGAAAGATTTGCTGAGTCATTGTCATAAATTGGCTCTTTAGGAAGAAAAATAAAACTGAAGGAAAAGGTAATACAAAGTGGTGTGAATATTTACTTGGTGGAACATAAAGGAGGCGGTAAAATCCTGGAGTGTGTTCTGTGTGTCAGGTACTGATTCCAGTACATGTTTAGTGCTTGCTACAAATCCTGTGAAGCTGGTACTGTTATCATGCCCATTTTATGGAGAAAGAAACTGAGGCATGGTGAGGTTGAGACGCTTACTGGAGGTCAGGGATGCCTGGATGGCTCAGTTGGTTAAGCGTCCGACTCTTGGTTTCGGCTCAGGTCGTGATCTCAATTTGTGAGTTTNTAAATAAAGAAAATATTAAAGAAAAAAGACACTGAAAGTCGTGTAACTATCAAGTAGTAAAAACCAGGATTGGAATCCAGGCAGTTTAGCTATAGACTCTGGTCTTCTATCCACCATACTATTTTCCCCTTCCCTCAGTTTATGCCTCCAGCAGGGGTGAAGATTAAGTGAAAGCACAATGCCCCCCACATAGCAGATGCCCGAAACTATTAGCTTCTTTCAAAAAGTTCCACCTACTCACATAGCTCAGTCCCTCAGAGATCTGCCCTTGGCAAGCCTGTAAGGCAAGAAAGATTACTTGTGTCAGAAGTGTTTGCAATAATAATAGAATTTCTTCTATTTATTTTTCTAATGTTTATTTATTTTTGAGAGAGAGACAGAGCATGAGCAGGGAGGGGCAGAGAGAAGGAGACACAGGATCTGAAGCAGGCTCCAGGCTCCAAGATGTCACCACAGAGCTTGACTCGGGGATTGAACTCACAAACTGTGAGATCATGACCTGAAACGAAATTGGATGCTTAAGCAACTGAGCCACCCAGCTGCCCCAAGAATTTCCTTTAAAAAAGAGCATTTTGGGGGCTCTTGGGTGGCTTAGCCGGTTGAACGTCTGACTTCAGCTCAGGTCATGATCTCACGGTTTGTGAGTTCAATCCCTGAGTCAGGCTCTGTGCTGACAACTCAGAGCCTGGAGCCTCTTTTGGATTCTGTGTCTCCCTCTCCCTCTCTGCCCCTCCCTGCTCACGCTCTGTTTCTCTCTCTCTCTTGAAATTAAATAAACATTAAAAAAAATGTTTTTAAAGATCATTTTTGCTTACTAATTAACTGAACTCCCCTCACACCTTATACGTCCATCTTTAGCCGGTGACCCACACCCTGGGGGGCTGGGGGAGGTGGGTACTGTTCTTTACAGCAGTCTGTCTCCAGCGGTCAGAGCTGCCAGAGAAGAGACCTGATGGTGCCTCAGTAATCTTTCCATTTCCTGCCGTGCCTAGGACAGTGCTTGGCACAGAGTAAGCGTTCCATAAATAGTTGTGGAGTTTTTGAACTAAATTAAATCTTCACGGTGGAAAAACAAGAATGAAATAGTCCATGAAAAAGCAGAAAGTAATCTGTAACATCACAGTGCCAATGATTTGTAAGATGTTATGCCTCCTTCCCACTAGGCAAATATTACATGTTCATGGTGGAAAAATGAGAAAATATAGATAAGCAAAGAGAAAAATGTTGAATTCGCCTGTGGTTCTGTGATTAATATTTTAATTTATTTCCTTCTGCTTCTCCTGTTTGCTTTGTCTCTGCCCAGTGCTGATGGTACAGACAATTTGCGTGCAATGATAAATGCACATGACCTATTTCCTGGCTCTTTTTCCCTTAACTCGATTTTGTACAGGTTCACTTTGCATTCACCTGGTTAATGGGACAGTTTTACTATTAATATTCCTTGTAGAAAAAAAATGGTAATAAAAACACAGAAGTAAAGCTTAATTCCAGTACCCACTTATTGTCTGGACCTCTCTCTCTCTCTTTTATTCTCTCTGTCTCTCTCTGTCTCTCTGACACACACATACGTTGAAATTATATACTGGTTTTGGGGCGCCTGTGTGGCTCAGTGGGTTAAGCGTCTGACTTTGGCTCAGGTCATGATCTCACAGTTCATGGGTTCGAGCCCCACGTCGGGCTCTATGCTGACGGCTCAGAGCCTGGAGCCTGTTTCAGATTCTGTGTCTCCCTCTCTCTCTGCCCCTCCCCTCTGCCCCTCTCTGCTCTGTCTCTCTCTGTCTCTCTCTCTCTCAAAAAGAAATAAACATTAAATAAGTTTTTTTAAAAAGAAATTATATACTCGTTTTATACCCTGCGTGTTTAGAAAAACAATACAACCTTTTACATTTATTCAGCGAATATTTATTTTCTTATGTTTTCAAGTGCTCTGCTAAAGTAGGACAACTCTCCATGGTTGTTTTCCATTAGTTGGATGTTATATGTATTTTTAACGTGCTGTAGGCTATTTAGTGATAGGCAAACTCTTTAAAGCTCAAGGTTCAAAGGATGATTCCCTTATGAGCAAAAGATTTTTCTTTGTTAAACAATTTTACTGAAGCAGCATTTACGCGCCATTCTGTTCGCCCCCTAATGCGTCTGGGGCCGTTAGTAAATGTAGGCAGTTGTGCAACTGCCACCAAAATACGGTTTTCAAATAACTCCAGGTCCCCTAATGGGAAATGTTAAGCGCTTTAGTTTTAAGTGGGCTTAACAGGACCGAGGTCTGGGGGCTAGAACCATCTTTCTGCAATCCTAACCCACAGACCATCTCCTCTTATCCCCAGGACGTGGGTGTGAAGACTGGGAGGCAGGAAACATGGCTGTTGGGTGTCCTTAGAAGTGACTCCATCACCTCTCTTCCTTCATCTTCCTGGGTCCCCATCAGGGAGGAGAACGTCCCTGCTCTGGTTTATCAGATACTTTTAATTTTTGCATCTGGCACTCAGTTTTTTTTTTTTTTCACCTCTCCTCTTTATTGCTGGTCACCATTTCCCTCCTCCATCCACAGAGGCTGACAGGATACAGCAGCTCATCTCCCGGGCACCTCTGAGCATCCTGTCATTTAGGCAAAAGCTCCATTTTTTTTCCACTCTTGCCTCTTTGCAGTCTGGTCTTCACTCTGCAACCAGAGGGATCCTGGTCCAAACCTAATCAGAGCTGGTCACTCCCCTGCTCAAAACCCTCCATGGCTCTCCATCACACCTGGAATAAATGCAGACTCATTGGCTGGCCTTTAGGGTATCTGCCCAGTTATCCAACCTCATCTAGCACTTTCTTCTCTGATTATGCTTCTCAGCCACATTGGTCTTACTGGCCCTCGAGCATGCTATACTTGCTTCTACCCCAGGGCCTTTGCACTTGCTGCTCCCTCTTCCTCATTTCCTTACTTTCTCATTTCATTTGGTCCCTGTTCATATGCCACCTTCTTTGAGAAGCCTTCTCTGACTGCTTTATCTTACACTAGCCTTGCCTCCTTCCTGCACCATCCCTGCCCTCTTGGCTTACTGTGTTAGTCTCTGTAGTGGCATGGCATGCAAACATCCATTGCATGAATGAATGATGAACTAGCACACAATTTGCTATGATTTATGGAGATAGAGATATACTCATGAAAAGTATGATCTAGGGAATCTGAATGTGTGATGGAGTGTATACAAAGAATTCTGCGAATCCTCGTGGGCAGAAGGTAGACTCTGGTGTCTTATAGTCTGACTCCAAATCCACCACCTATTAGCTTTTCTCATCGATAATTGGGGGCTATTTTTTTATTATAAAAAACTTAAGTTTACTTATTTATTTTGAGAGAGAGAGAAAAAAAAAAGAGAGAGAGGACGGGAGGGGAAGGGGGAGAGAGAGAGACAGAGAGAGAGAGAGACAGAGAGAGAATCCCAAGCAGGCTTCACACTGCAGTGCAGAGCCCAATGTGGAGCTCAAAACCATGCACCTCACGTGAGATCATGAGGTGAGCCGAAACTAAGAGTCAGACATTCACTCAAGTGACTGAGCCACCCAGGCACCCCAATTAGGGGCTATTTATAATTCCTACCTCAGGGGCCCTAACATAGGTAAAATACCACATGTAGGACACATTTTAAGAAGTTAGCAATTGGGGCGCCTGGGTGGCTCAGTTGGTTGAGCGTCCAACTTTGGCTCAGGTCATGATCTCATGGTTTGTGAGTTCAAGCCTCACGTTGGGCTCTGTGCTGACAGCTCAGAGCCTGGAGCCTGCTTTGGATTTTGTGACTCCCCCTCTCTCTGCCCCTCCCCTGCTCATGCTCTGTCTCTCTTTGTCTCTTAATAATAAACGTTAAAAGAAAAAAAAAAAGAAGTTAGCTATTATGTTTGGTTTTTAAACTAAGTTCCTTCCTACCTTCTTTCTTTCTTTCATAAACTCTAGGCCTAACCTGAGGCTTGAACTCAGCACCCTGAGATGAAGAGTGGCATGCTCCACAGACTGAAGAAAGCAAGAGAGAGAGAGAGAGAGAAAGAAAGAGAGAGAAAGAAAGAAAGAAAGAAAAGGAAGGAAGGAAGGAAGGAAGGAAGGAGAGAGAAAACGAAATGCAGTTCCTCAGTCCACAGTCCAGACTTACGGACTCTGCACCTCTGGGGTGGAGCCCAGCAATCTGTGTTTCCATAAACCCTCTGGGTGACTTGGAAACATGCTTAAGTTTGAGAGCCTCTTGGATGAGACAGAAAGCCAGTACCTACAGGCTGAGTCAGGCTTGCAGATGTTTTTGCTTGGCCTGCACGATGGTAGAATATTTTGGAATTATGTGTCAGCGTTTAAAACTTTTTCACACACTCTCAGATTTCCAGCTCCTCCGTGGGCCGGCGTGGGGTGGCAGCCGCCTTCGGGGACAGGGCCAGGGTCCCACCTCTAATCCTGTTACACCCGACGAGCTTCACGAGTTCCCTTCACCTGCTGGACTCCGTGCACCACCTGTACCAGAGCCGTTGTCTATAAACAGCTTTCCGTAGAAGCCCCACCTGGTACCCACGCAGGGGAGGTGGCGTGGCTGCCTATGTGACCCATTCCAGAGAGCAAGGTGACTCTCAGATGGGCTTTCAGGGATGGCAGATGGAATGAGCGCCCGGGAGGCCCCGCATCCCCCCGACCCATCCTGGACTCCCAACGCCGAGCCACTAACATGCTTTCAAGGGTCACATCCTAGATGATACAGACCGATTCCCTTTACCTAGGGGTTGGGGTGCGGGGAGAGAGAGGGCCCTGGCGACGGCCTGTGCGTTCGCTGCGGGACGGGGCGGGAGTGGCACGCACGCACGCGGGCCCTGGAGGGACGTCGGGCTTTGTCATGCAAAGCGCGCCTCCCCGGGGCGCTGGCGGGGCTGCGGCGGGAGAACAAAGCCGCCNCCGGGCCTCCAGGGCACCCACCTTCTGCAGATCTGGGCGAGTCTGGCAGCGCTGAGCCCCGGCACCCAGACGCGAGGTTTCCAGCCTTTCCCGGCCTTTCCTTCACCCGCCCACGGGTCCCTTCGCTTCTCGAGCTCGCCTCGGCGGAGCATCCCTTGGACTCCCGACGGTTTCAGGGACCACCCCCCCGCCCGCTTTTCTTTACAGTTCTTTCTCTCCTCCCCATCCTGCCTCGGGGTGAAGCCCGCTCCCCCGCAGAAGTGGCCCTGAACCACTCCCTTCACTCCGCTGGGCTTCCGTCCGTTTCCTTTCCAGGCCCCAGATTTTACGCAGCCAAACCTCCCTCACTGCCCCTCCTCTCCTCCGGCCCCAGGGGCCGCCAGTATTTGCAGACGACCTGGCTGTCTTCCACCCGTCACCACCCAAAGCACCTTTCCCGTGTCCTATGGGGTTAGGGACCTGGCAGAGGGGTTCGGGGACCACGGAGGGATCAGGGAGGGAGAGGACGGTCTCGGGGCTTCCGAGCAGGCAGGGAAGGGAAAGGAGGGGTGAATGCCTGCGAGCGGAAGAGAGCAAGTGGTGTTTGCGGGTTGGGAAGAGCGAGGGTGTTGAAAAGCATGAAGGGTAGAATTATATGAGCAATGATGATTTAACCTAAGACCGTGGTTTTGGATTTTTTGCCCGTGACCCACAGGACGAAATACATTTTTACACCACAACACAGTGCACACACGCACATTCACTCCCCCCACCCACAACTGAGCCTCTACAGTCACAGAATACTTAACCCTCAGATCATCCGATGCACTAATATTTTCTATTATTTTCCTCCTTTTTCCCAACATGCTTGTCTTCTGTTGTGTAATTATCATAAATATTTATTTTAAATGTTTAATAGTATACCTGTTCAAGTGATTTCAGTACCCACTAGTGGTTTTTCTTTTTTTTTTTTTTAATGTTTGCTTATTTTTGAGAGAGAGACACAGCGTGAGCAGGGGAAGGGCAGAGAGAGAGAGAAGGAGACACAGAATCTGAAGCAGGCTCCAGGCTCTGAGCTGGCAGCACAGAGCCCAATGTGGGGCTTGAACGGATGAACCATGAGATCATGAACTGATCCAGTCAGACGTTTAACTGAGCCACTGAGCCACTGAACACCCTCCCTCAACTAGTGGTTTTTAACCTGTAAATTAAAAAGCAATGACCTGAAGATATTCAGGTGAGAGTGAATTTATTATTGGTTTCTAAGTATCTGAGGTTGATTAATATAATGATAGCTAACAGGCACAGCCCTAAGCACACTCACGGGCACTATCTTACTCAGCCTTGAAATCTACGAAGTGCTGTTAGGATTTCAATTTTACCAGTGAAGAAACAGACATGCCGAGCATTTATATGACTTTGTTCAAGGGGATCCCTGGCGGGGCCAGCCTTCCAGCCTGATTCTCTGCCGCGCCCGCTCCGCCTGACAGGTAAATGTGTGGGCCATTCGTTCATAGCTTTGAGTTTGGTGCTCCAGGGTTCCACGTGACTGGATACCGCTCCTGCCGCTTCTCAGGGGCTGTCAGAGGTCACCAGACAGGACACAGAGAAGCACCAATATGACAGAACAGGAGGAATCAGGGAGCCGACGGGAGAGCTTGATGGGAACCCAAGAGCTCTGTGCAACTAAATCTGTTCTCTTCCCCCAACAGGGTCATGAGAAGCCAAGACAAGTGGACAAATATTGGCGATTGCCTTCTGGGGATTCTTGTGAGTGACATCGTGAGTTCCTGGACAACGGGGCATGTGTCCAGTTCTGCTGTGCTGTCCCCCAGCACCAAGCCCGGGGCTGGGTGCGCTACACTCACTCTAGGTTTCTCCTAGACCATCTATTTCCTCCTGTTCCTTGTGATCTGTCTTGATTCTCCATTAGTCTTTCTTAGCACTTGCCATTTACATCCTGTGTCTTAGCTCATTTGCATCACATTTTAATTATTTTTTAAATGTTTATTTATTTTTGAAGGAGAGAGAGAGAGAGAGAGACAGAGTGCGAGCGGGGGAGGAACAGAGAGAGGGAGACACAGGATCCCAAGCAGGCTCCAGTTTCCAGGCTGTCAGGCTCCACGCGAGCCCTGACCTGATCATGACCTGAGCCAAAGTCGGATGCTTAACCACCACCGGGGCGCCCCCTCCTTGCATTTTAACTCCCCCAACCCACTACAGCCTTGAGCACCTGAGGAATGTGGGATGTGTCTGTTTAACTGACTACCCCACACTCAGTTGCTGTGGAGTGTGAGTCTCTGAGCAGACGTTGGATAAAGGAATGAATAGACATTGGGGACCCAGCTGCAAGACGGGAACCATATACTCTACTTCCCGGCTGAAGCCAGCCTCCTAGATTCCCAGCTCCGAGACACTCACAAATGTGCTCTTGTCTACTGCCTTCGCAACAAGCAGTAACTCCTGAGCTCCTGGCCCGTGGCTGGCCCAGGGAGCAAGGACCTCCGAGCGATGACCCGAGTGATGAATGATGCTTGGGGCTTCGGTTCAGTCTGCAGATAAAGTGAGATCCGCTTTTTCGGGCTTGGCAGATCCGGCCTTCCTGGGTCATTTAAAATAACTGCGTATTTGCTCTTGGATCTTTCTTTGCCCCTGCATTTCTGAGACTCCTTTACCCTCTGGCCTCTGGGAGCTTTGGCTGATGGGAAGAACTGGTGGTCATTGGAGGGTGGGAGGAGGGGAGAAGCCAGACCATTTTTCTTCCTTCCCTTGCCTTCACTTCCTGCCACAATCCACCCCACCCCCCTCACAGCAGCTGCTCTGTCCCCTCTGTGGCCCCCGCTCCTCTCGGGCAGCCCCCTGAGTCATTTGAGCTCCTGCTGGGTGTGGGGCGGCCAGATTTACTAAATAAAACACAGGACACTGGTTAAATGTGAATTTCAGATTCCCCAATTATTTCTTTATCAGAAATTCGAACTGAACCAGTGTCTTGTATTTTGTGCGGCCACCCTTGCTGGACAGTCTTCCTCGGCTCCTCATGCCCCCTCTGGCCCAAGGAGGCTTTCTCTCACCTCTGTAACCAATTTCCTCCTTTCAGGCGGAATGGAAGACCCAGAGTGCCCCCTCCCAGCCCTACTGATAGATGTGTGAAATGGCCACCGCCNCATCCGTTCCATTTTCCTCAGCAGCTCTTAATCCTCCTCTGTTCCAGAAACTGCCAGGTGTTTTTTAATTCCCAGGTGCACCCCCACCCCATTGCCGGGGGTAATTGGTTCCATGTGTCTGTCTGCCTTTGTCACACGGCCCTCTCCCCTCCCCTCCCCCCCTGCCGTCAGCCCGCCTTCCGCCCACCTGCCTTCCTTCCTCACAGTCCTCGGCTGCTGAGCCCTTCCTGTTGCACGTCTGGCACGTCCCCTGCGTCTGCAGGCTCTCCTGCTCCCTCCCTGCCCCCTTTCAGGACAGGACAAAGGAAAGAAAAGGGTGGCTCTTGTTGCATTCACCACTTTTATTAATGAATGCATGAACAAAAACAGCTGGCCCTTGCAAACATTTCTGCTGAGCCGGAGTGTTGCAAAAAGAGATGGAATCCTAGCATTTGGGTTTGGGAAGGGACCTTTGGAGCTAACTGATGCCACTCCTGTGTACAATACAGGGGGCCTCTCCCTAAGTCACCCAAACCAGGAACACAGAGCCAAGTGTCTCATGAATCCTTAATGCTGGGGTGAGCAGGGAGGTTAACAGTTCAGCCTTTGGAATCCAGACAAGTGATTTTTTTTTTCTGCGCCCAGCTCAGTCTTTCACATCCTCAGCACATGAGTAAGTGCTTAGCGGTGGATTCGCTCTGCTCCACGTGTGTGTAGCCCCATGCTGCTCTGCGCTGTGGAGACTTAGACGTAGAAGCCAAGAAGACGCATCAGAAACTTTAGAGCAATTTGCCATTGCTGTGCTATCTGGGCACTTGATCATTTTTCTAGTAATTCATTTTATTACTTCACTTTGCAAAAGCGTCAGTCTGTGATGAAGCAGGGACAACGGGTCTTTCACCAGCAGTAACTTGAGAAGCACTGTTTTGGAGTAGGAATTCTGCAGCAGAGTGTGGGCTGGAAAAGGATTGCATGGTCTGAGGCACATGACTTAACCTTCGCATGTGTATCCCAATGTCTCCTCTGTAATGTGGGTATTATAACTCGTGGGACTGTTGGGGGAATTCTGTGAGCGCCCCTTGGGGAGGGGCACATGTAGTAGCTGTTCCTCATGGTGGGATGCTTCTTGATTTGAGTTGACTAAACCACAAAGATCATCATTCACCCACCCCCTTTCTAGAGATCTCTGAGGACCCACCTCTGTTCCCACTCTTTGTTTGCTCTTACACTAACTACTGATCTTACAGTTCTTTTCCTAGATATGGGAGCACTTCCATCCCTATCTTAGATCACAGGATGAGACATGAAACCTGGGGTTTCAGGGTCAGATCTAAGCAGGGGGTCAGCAGCTGGAGATGGTCCCAGAGACTGGGATCTTACACTCGACTTCCTGGCAACTCCAAACCACTAGCTACTCCCATAGTACCCTAAGCTGGGTCTTCCTCCATGCCTTTCCATGTCCCATACCAAGGGCCCAGGCAGCTTTTCCCAATTCAACAGACTCATCCGTTGCCAGACTCAGTTCCTGAGTCTTAGCACCCCCAACGAGCCCTTCCCGTGCCCTGTCGTACTGCCCTGGCTATTTTCAGCCTCGTTCCACCCCCTCCTCCCTCAAAGCCTGCCTGCTTTGTTAGTGTGGCAGGACTTTGAGGACAAGAACTGCATGAGTCCAGTTCATTTTTGTATGCCCAGATCACAGTAGGAGCCTAATTAGTGCATGTTGAGTGAATGAATAAGTGAACAAACACCTCTTATGTCTTCAATTAGAAAGTCATTTTTGCAGCCCGGTCTTGCACTTTTCCAAAGGTAAAGGTGAGTGGGTGATATGGAACAGAACTCTCACACAGGCAGCTTTGTGAGCCTGGAGGGTGTCTGCTCAGCGTTTTCCTAGAGATGGGCTTGGCTAGTGACTCACCTCAGCCAATCTCTTATCCAGGATTTCACATTGTAGTGGCTTCTATTTTTCATCTCCAGGTGCAGTGGCTGTATGACCTGGGCTGGCTGAAGTCAAACTTCTGTCTTGTCCCTAATGATGCAGGATCATAGAGCCCAATGGTCAAGAAAGAATCCCTGAGGCTTTTTATGGTGCAAAAAGGTGTTTTATTATAGCATGGGGACAGGACCCATGGGCAGCAAGAGCTGCATTGGTATTGTGAGTAGTGGCTGTTTCTGTAGAGTTTTCTACCCAATGGAAGGGAAGTGACATTAGGGCTCTAGGAAATTGAATCTGTAGGTTCCTGGAGGTCTGACTATTGCTAGGATTGTGCTTTTCTTGTAAATCATTAAGACAATTACAAATTATAGTGGGGTTTCATGTCCCACATGACTATGATGGTTGACCATTTGTTTTCCCTTGTCTTTGTGCCTGAGGAAGGTTATATATATGTTCCACCTTAAGGGGGGTGGTTTGTGGGGTGTCAGCTCACCTTAGCAGAGTGGTCCCGTGCTGGGCAGGGTGGTGGGGGCAGAGTTGTAAGAAGGGGCCTGGAGGGGGGTGGGGGACAGCTGCTGATGGAGAAGAGGGTTGCAGGAGGGGAGGGTGCTTGCATGAAATGAGACAGGATGGGGCAGAGACCCCATACAGGGCCTTGACAGCAGGTGTAAGGCTTCAGGTCTTTGTCCTAAGAGCAAAGGGAAGCCATGGACAGATTTTTCAGATCCCTCAGTAGGGATCTGAGTTGATCATGTTTGTGTTTGGAAAAAGAATCCCGTCTGGCTGCACCATGGAGGGTAAATCGGAGCCTGGGAGCTTTATCATAGGAAGTCAGTGAGAAGGAACTTCCTCCCACTCTGTCTGTCTGTCTGTCACTCCTGCCCTCCCTCCCAGGGTCGGCCCCACCAGGGTGAGGAGAGCCATCTGCTTTGCTCACTGATCTATCCCAGAAATGAAAACAGTGCCTGACACACAGCAGGCGCCCCCTCCCCAATTCTTGAATACCTCTAAACTTCCCGAGTGCTTTGGGAAAGGTTTCTATCAATTATGGCTCCTTGGCTGGCGAAGGAAGGAATCAGTCTTCTTGACTCATTTGACCAACTGGTCCTGGGGCTTAGCATGTACTCCTGCCTAGGATACAAAGGATCCCATTGTCTCAAAGGAGAGAAAGAGGAATAATCAAGAAAATGGCTAAGGCAGGATAAGGAGGGCCTGGCTGTCTACAGGACAGAATGATGAGTTTATCAAAAACAGATCTGTTGAAAGTGCCTTGACCAAGGTCAGCAAAATCCCATTGGGGGACCTGCTTTCTGCAAACCATATGACCTCGGACAAATAAATCATGCTAACCTCTCAGAATCTCACTTTCTTTATCTGAAAAGTGGGGATAATGAGAACAGCCTTGTATGGTTGTTGTGGGAATTAAATAAGATGATTAAATGAGGGGCACCTGAGTTACTCAGTATGTTGTGCGTCTGACTTTGGCTCAAGTCATGATCTCATGATTCAGGAGTTTGAGCCCCACGTCAGGCCCAGACTCTGTCTTTTTCTCTCTCTGCCCTGCTTGTGAGCTCTCTCTCTTGCTCAAAAATAAATAAACACTTAAAAAAAGGGGGGGGCCCTGGGTGGCTCAGTCAGTTAAGTGTCTGACGTCGGTGCATGTCATGATCTCGCGGTTTGTGACTTCAAGCCCCCCATGTTGGGCTCTGTGCTGACAGATCAGAGCCTGGAGCCTGCTTCGGATTCTGTATTCTTTCTCTCTGCCCCTTCCCCACTCATGCTCTGTCTCTCTCTAAAAAATAAACATTAGAAATAAATAAATAAACATTAAAAAACGTTTAAGATCCTTAAATGAGGTTAGTTTTGGATGTCACTTCGCTAAGAGCCAGGCACGCAGCAGACCCCCAGCTATGCCAAGGCTCTCCTGCTCCCCCTCGGTCCCTCTCGGGATGTCCCTCCTGCCCTGGCCTCCTCCTCTCCTGTTGTTGTTATTAGCTTGCCAGCTTCGCTGCTGTCTCTCCAGAAAACCATGAACCGTGGTTAAATAATTCCATCCCTGCTTCTACTCCCTTGTAATTATACAGGGCTGCCCACATGACACGCAGCTCTGCAGAGACTTGGAATGCACGTCCCCAGGACTTCTGGCTCGGACTTTATTTGAAACCGCGTTTGTGTTCTCTGTCCTCGGCGGCTAACCATGTGCCGCGTGTGTCTTCCTAGGCAGGTGTCCCTCTGGCCTCCCATCGCATCCCCAGTGCGGATGCTGGGGCCCGATTGCGGCCCACCCAGTCCGCGGGGGTGCCCTCCCCTCCAGGCCACTTCAAAGGGAAGTTTGCGTACCCCTCAAAACCAATGTTTTAAGTCCAATCCTTTGATAAGCCCCCTGTCCCCCTCTCCCCCTGGGACCTGGTGGAAAATCTCTTGAAGCATGTTTATGTGACATGGAAACAGAGGAGCACTTCTGTTCTAGAGAAGAGCCCTCCGGGACCTCACTCTGGTGGAGGAGGCTGGGGTGGGCCTGGGATGTGGTTGGAGAAGGGGACCTCAGGGACAAGGGTCCAGGCTGCCAGCTTCCCGGAAGGTCACGTGAAACTTCCGCCCAGCACCCCTGTCAGAGCAGGCCGACAGCACCCCGTCGGGTCAGGAGCACACCCACCCCAGCCCCCTTCTGCACCCTGGCCAAGGCAGTCCCAACTGCTGGTGAACCGCACCCTCTCAGCTCACCCGGTGGCCCAGAGGGGATGGGAGCCGGACAGGATGGGGGCTGCGCTGTAAACACTTCCACTGGCTACATGACACTGTGCTTATCTCCACAAATATTGACTCTGAAGGATCAAACAAATGGCCCAAAAAACAATAATATTTTCCCCCAGGGAGAAGCTCCTGTTTCAGACAGTCAGGACCTAGTGGGGCAGATGGGCCGCAGCAGCTGGCAGTCCTGCGGGGTGAAGGTCTTCCCGGATTGGGGAGGGGGGGCTGCCTGGCCTGGGGGACACCTTTGGAATCACCGAGGCCAGGGAGTGAGAGATAGGGCTCAGGTGCCGACAGCTGGTCCTGAAGAATGCCGGGTCCCCCATATTCTGGATCCGAATTTTCAGAGTCAGAAGATGGCTCCAAGAGGCCAGAGGCCCTCAGTAAAGACCAGCTCCGGTTTGGCCATAGTGAATGGAGTCTGTTCCCTGCACTGCACATCCTGCAGGGGCCTTCACGAGTGGTGCTGCTCGATCCTTACAGACGCCCCAGGAGCTAGGTGTCCTTATCCCATTTTGCAGAAGAGCAAACTGAGGCTCCCCACAGTTTGGTGACCTGGAAAACAATTAGCCTGTGGATTCCCTGGCAGGGCTGGCCCTGGGGCCCCCAAGTAACAGCCTGTAAGGTATGCTGTGCCCATTCTGGTTGTTCAAGCTACGAAGTTGGTGGGGTTACAACTCAAATGCCCCTTTACACACCGAAGGTCCAGAGACCAGATTCTGGACAAAGAGCAGGAACTGAGGTCATTGACTTGGCTGAGCCTCTGGCTTGTTTACTGTTTTGTAAAGATGTGGATGGAAATAATTATTGATTCTCCATTCTGGCTCATGGGCAGGAGGCACAATTTGGAAAGCATTGGCAAGGTGCCTGAGGCGCTGCACCCCGGCCATGCAGGGTGTGTGTGTGCGTGTGTGTGTGTGTGTGTGTGTGTGTGTGTGTGTGTGTAATGGTGGTAGGGGCTTCACTGTGGCTCTAAACTCTCCCTCCTTCCCATATCCTGGACAATGTTACCTCAGAGGCCTGGCCACTGATTATCATTACAATATAGCTGAGTCTTTAGGATTTTTTCTATAGAAGGAAAGGGCTGGGTCACAGCAGGCCTCTGGCGGGCGGGGGCGGTGGGCGTGGGTATGAACACTAATATCCTTAATGAAGAGACAATGATGAAAAAGAGGCAGAAAACACAGGAAGAGAGAAAGAGACCCCAAGATAAGCTACAGTGGGACAGAGTGGCAACAAAATAAGAGATAGAAATTGTTACACTGTGACAAGTTACAGAGAGGAGAAACACTTTACAGACAGTGAGGAAGTTAAGTTTCCCTGGAAGTGGCAGCCGTAAAGATTTCCAGGGAGGAAGGTGCCCATGGGAGGCTGCAGGTGAGAGGAGAGGAGTGTGTGTGGGGGGGTGTATGGAGGGGACTCAGAGCAGCAGAAGGTGTGAGCACTGGGAGACATCACAGAGACGCCGTGTTGCTGTGGATACTCAGAGGGCCCTGAGGCCTGGCCAACCATCAGCAGCCTACTGGAAAAGCAGTTTCTAACAGGTACCTGCTGTCCATGGCTGAAACCCAAGGGAACATGGAGTTGAAATGGGGGAGGGGAAAAAAAAAGATTCCAGAAACACCCTTACAACCAAGGAGCCAGAACTCTGTTTCTAACACCACCTCTGGGAAGCCTTCCCAGCTTACTGGTTAGGCTGCAGAGCTCCCTCCGATACACCTAGAGGCTCGTTCTTCTCTTGCTTTACATTCTTAGCTCAATGGAATTATAATCAGGGTTATAATTCCCTATAGGTTCTTTTATTTGTGTTTTTCATGTGGGTGTGTATTGCTTCCTTTAATAGCTGGTACATTTCTCTCCTATTTCTGTTATATCTCTTTGCAGTATCTGGTGCAGGGCGCCTGTTCTTTTGAGTATGTACGACACTGTTGTCTCTTCCTCTTTTAGCAATTTATACTTTTTTAAAAAAACCCCATGCCTATTAAACTTCATGCCATTCTCCTGGGCCATGTCTTCTATTGAACAATCCTTTCCTACTTGATAGCTATTGATCCTGCCCTTGGCCCTTCACAGGGTATTTATTATTTTGTGAAGGCAGAACGGGTATTTTTCTTTGTTTTATAGATAAGTGGACTGATCCTCAGAGACTTGCCTAAAGTACTTAGCCTGGCCAGAAGATTCAAATACTTCCTACATTTTGTCCCCACACATGGTATGGAAGCCAATTTTAGGTGGTCTTCCAAGAAACATCTTTTATTCGATAAGTTATGTATTTTGTTTTCATGTGTAAATGAAAAAGCGTGTATTAAACTTGTGTTTTTAGGCATATTCTTGCTTGCAATATTTTAGTTAAATTAAATGAGTTGAATTAAAGACAATATTAAGGGAGTAGTAATCAAGGCGGTTCAAGGATATGGCAAAATTAGGAGCAGTTTCTCGAATGGTTGATATTTGGGACATGCTGCTCGGCAAAAGCTCTGTATACAATAGCACTCACCCAGGGCGGTTTATTACATGCCCATGGCCAGGACGAAGAGGTAGGAGCAGCCAGTGCCTGGGGGAGTGAAATCATATGCATCCAATGAACTGTGTGAAGAGGAGCTTTGTTTCTTCAGGCTGCAGTTCTTCCATTTACAGAGGCACTGCCATGACTCCCACAGGTGGGCAGGTAAGGAGAATGGGGTAATCTCCAACTGCCGTGGGCGAAGCCAAGCAGAAGGGGTATGGGGGTGGGGGTGGGGAGAAGGGTGCACAGGAATCAGAGAAGTCCATTTCTTGCCCTCACCGAGCTTGGGAAATGGAAAAGATTGATGGAAGACACAAAAGGAAACACAAAATAATGTAAACTTGGATCTTAGGACAGCTTGGATGGAGCTCCAGTCCCTAGCGGTGGTGTCAGGAGCAAGGGACAGGGACAGACGGGGGTTTGCGTCACCTTCACAAAGGTGCTCTATCTGGTGAAGCCAGAACCATATTCAAGAGAGCTTTCCTCTCTCCAGGGCTTCTCTCATCCTCACACTGTAAAGAATCTTGGAATTGGTTGGGGGTGTGTGTGTGTGGGGGGGGTCTCTCTCTTCCCTAGGGAATGATTCTTTGTTACCACCACTCACACCCCACCCCCAATGTCTTAGTTTCCAAACTGGATGATTTCATCATTCCCTCCCACACTCAAATCTCCCTCCCTTCCCCCTCAATCCCCGCGGAGCAGTCAGGCTGGCTTCTGATTGGACGAGAGAGGCTGCAGTTTAATTACAGAGCAAAGGGGAACCAAGGCCTGCCTGTAAAATTGCAGTGTGCAGTCCCTACAGCCTTCTCGCAGGCGGGAAAGAGGGGGGGAGGCAGAGGGGTGCTGTTCAAACCCATTTTTCCCCACTACTCGGCAGCAATTTTGTAAGAAACCAAACGTGCCTACAGCAACTTCTTGCTTTCCCTGACTCTCTGCTGAGGCAACAGATTTCCTGGAAAGGGGAGTTAGGGCCACGAAGTGTGTGTGATGTTGAAGGAAGGGAGCGAGAGGATTGGGGAGGGGGAGGTCTGTGTGCTCAGCTGGACACACAGACTCCGCAGCCTGCATTGCAACAGACTTGCGGAGGACTTGGGTTTCATCTGTAGGAGGGGTTCAGCTTTTTTTGTTGATCTGACTACGGGGGAGGCTGGTGCCCTTGGTTGGGGGTGGGGGGATGGGGTAGAAGGCAAGCTAAGCCTGTGCGCTTGTGATTTTACACCGCCAGGGCTCAGCAAAGCTGGCTGGGTCCCCTCCCAGCCTTTATTTATTTAGCTTTGCTTGCTCCTCCGTGGCCTCAAGGGGGTGAGGGTGGGGGGAATGGGGAGATGAGATAATTGTGGGGGCCTGAGCAAGTTTGCTCAGACGGTTTTGTGGCTAAGATCCACTGAGAGAGAGAGAGAGAGAGAGACCCTGAGAGGAGGTGGGGGGTGGGGAGAAAACANTGAAGACGCAAAACCAAGAGTCGAGGGGCCAGAGGTGGCAAGCTTGAGCAATCCTTCTCCCAGCTGAGAGCTGGGGAGTGGGGGTGGCAGGGATGGCCGCAGAGGGGAGGGGGCGCCTGCAGACAGATTTAGGATTAAGGAGTCTGCTGTGTTTCAGAAGCTCCCCCATTGGAATAAGATGCGCTGTTGTTTGCCAGGGCCTGAAAGGTTTACTTAACGATTCCAGACAGAGTATCGCCAAGCAGATGTAGTCTTGTTCCTCGAAAGAAGAGCTGCGGCGGTGGGGAGGGAGGTGGCGGGGTGGGGGGATCCCACCTAATGGAGGCAGCAGCCTTGCTCGCATTTTCCAGAGACACTCACCCTGCTTGCAACCTTTTCAGGGAAGCCAGTCACCCGTTCTCCCCCATTCTGAGCCCTGACATCTGCCTGGCCTCCCCGTGCTTCCTGGCCTGCCTGCCTTCTCTGAGAAGTGTCAGAGAGAGAACCCTGTCCTCTCTGAGTCTGCTGGGGCCTGGCCAAATGGCAGATGGAGACTCTCATCAGGTGACCCTGGCCACTCCCCTCCACCCCAGGCACCTCACTGTGGGCTTCTGGGAAGGAATGGGGACGGGGAGGAAAGCTTGGGGGCTGAGGGGCGGTGAAGACCCGTGTAAAGAATCCAGAATGTGATGTGTATGGAGCTGGCCTTTCCAGCAGGCCTCCTGGGGGTCACATGTTGGGACACCACGGTGCCCATCACTTGAATTCAGGTTGGGAGTGATTCTGTGGGGTCTGTGTTTTCTTCTAGGCCTGACAGGCTGAAAGCCTGCTCTGGAGGAGGCCCGCGTGCAGGGTTCGGCGTACAGCAGACCTCGGGCCAGTTCGGGTCTCCATTTATTCTCATAAATAAAATGTTATTGGAACACGGCTCCTTTGTTTGACTATCGTCCTTGGCCGCTTTGGGCCTGTAATGGTAGAGTTGAGTGGCTGCGACAGAGACCATAAGAAGCCCACAAGACCTAAAATATTCCCTGGAGGGCTTTTTATTTTTGCCGACCCCAGATCTAGAGAGTTCAGGCTGAGGGATGCTTTGCTCAACACCCCTCCTGCAGATGCAGTGGGTCCCAAGGTCTTGAACCCATCCAGGATTTCCACAGCATTTTGACCCCAACAACTTCACAAAAGAGGAGACATTTGATTTGTTTAATGGCAGACCTCTGCCCAAATTTGGGAGTTCTGCAGGGGTGTTTGTGGAACTGTGAGCTTCAGGAGCTGGGGAGCATGGGTGCCCCGGTGGAGGGAAGAGCAGTGGTTGGTTTTATTCCTACCAGCATGCCTCTGCAGCAGCAAGGCCCCTTGGTCTCCAGGGAACAAGCAGCAGTTTGAGGCACAGAGGGTGGTGGAGTGCCAGCCTGCCTTCCATGCAGATGTTCTGGTCGATGAGGAGGGGTGGGGGGCTGTGCCCCGTTATGCTTTCCAGAGATGACCTGAGCAATCTCTTCTGTCCCACGTGCCGACTCTCCACCCCCTTGAAGATGAGCTGGCCTGGGTGCTCTCTGACCAGCAGAACAAGGGGGCATGAGTGGTGGGACTTCTGGACACCAAGTAGCCTTGCAACCTCCACTGGGTTTCTTGGACACTCACTCCTGGGACTCTCGCTCTTGAAACCTAGTCACCCTGAGAAGCCCAAACTGCGTGAAGCCAGAGGGGGGCGCTGTGGTTGACCACACGGCTCAGCTGCCAGCCAGGAGCCAGCATTAACTTCTGGCCAGGTCAGTGAGCTATACTCTTGGATGTCCAGGCCCAGCCAGGCCTCCGGATGACCCAAGTCCCAGACACTGTCTATTCTAACCACAGGAAAGAGCCTGTGTGCAAATCACCCAGCCGAGTCCCATTAATCCACAGTACTGCAGGAGATGATACCAATGGTGGTTCTAAAGCTTAAGTCTTGGGGTGGCTTGTTACACAGTGAGAGGTAACTTACCAGAAAAAGAAACAACACCTGTGGGAGTGTTTGCACAGAGGCACTGCTGGGAGTTGTGTTCCTTTCTTCCTTTTGTCACTGGCCTCTGTGGCCTGTGGCTACATCCATGCAGATCTGCCACATCTCCTTACAGAATGGATAGGGTTCTGGATCCCGGGACCGCTTCCGCGCCTTCTTCCAGGCTTCTGGGGGTTCACTGTGCTCCAATGTCTACTTCTATTTCTTTCTTATTACTCTTTTTTTTAAAGGTTATTTATTTATTTTGATAGAGACTGCACATGCACACATGGGGATGGGGAGAGAGGGGGGGGGGGTGGAGGATCCCAAGCAGGCTTTGTGCTGTCAGTGCAGAGCCTGATGCGGGATTTGAACTCATGAACTTGGAGATCATGACCTGAGCTGAAATCAAGAGTCAATGCTTAACAGCTGAGACACCAAGGTGCCCCACTTTTTTTTTTTTTTTTAATCTTTCTTGTTAACACTTCATTGTACTTCCAGGAAGCCACGTGCACCCAGGTATCACCTTGCTGCCTCACTACTGGCTGGGGGAACTACTCCCGCTCCTTCCCACCAAGCCTGGGGAGTTCCTCCTCCTGCAAACGTCTTCCCAGCTTTATCAGAAGGGGCATGGTGCTTGCCTGGACTCCCACTGAGGAACTGTGAGCCTCGAGCTCAGTGCCTGCACAGTGCCGGAGGATGTGGGCCCCGCCTCATGAGCGGAAGGTAATAGTAACAGCACAACTATCTTCTGTTGAGGGTCGTGTGCCAGGCAGAGTGTTTCATTGACTCTCTGCAGCAACCCTTTGAAATCGGTGCTACTATCAGCCCCGTATTACAGATGAGGAAACTGAGACCCAAAGACATAAAGTAACTTGCCCCAAAGGACACAGCCACGGAGCGAAGGGGTTGGACATGAATCCAGCCTGGCCCCAACCTTCTCTCCTAACTCTTCTGCCAGCCTCCAGTGCTCACATTCTCATTCTGATTTTCTTTTGGGTCCTCTCCATTTGGTGACTTAACAGTCACCCAACCCAATTCAGTGCCTTCTAGAAAGCATAAGGCAGCATCTGGGTAGAGGCGTCTGGTTAAGATGCTCTGAGGACAAAGATAACGATGGTGACAAGACCCGGCTGTTGGCCGGGCACCTGCGGCTGGTCCAGGAAATCCCCATCAAGCAGACAGCCCTGGCTTCTTACTTACCTCCGAGCACGCTTTTCATTTTTCACTTTTCCACAGTCATGCTCGTTAGATTTTCATTATGGAGTTTCCAACCAAGGAATCCGATCAGAAAAGCAAGACATCCTCTTGCTTGTTAAGGATGTTGTTAAGGGCTTTAGGGCTCACTGAGGAAGAGGGGCACTGGTCCCTGGCAACACCCAGGGGCGTGGACAGGGTAGAGGACATTTCTTCTGCTCAAGCAATACTCTTCGCCTTTTCCACCGCTTTTCTTCATCCCGAAACAACCAAAACTACAACAAAACTTCTATAATAAAAACGTCTGCAACCTGTGTGGCCAAGATGATTTTAGGTGTTACTCATCGTGTTTAGTCATGATACATGGCCGTGACGTTTTATCACATTATGGAATATGATTCTCTCTCTTTTTGTAAGTTTATTTATTTTGAGAGAGAGAGAATCCCAAGCAGGCTCCACACTGTCAGTGCAGAGCCCGATGCAGGGCTTGAACCCACTAACCACGAGATCATGATGTGAGCTGAAATCAAGTTGGACACTTAACCGACTAAGCCACACAGCACCCCCTCCCCAATTCTGTTTTATTTTTTTAAAATGTTTTATTTATTTCTAGGAGAGAGAGAGAGACAGCGTGAGCAGGGGAGGGTCAGAGAGAGAGGGAGTCACAGACTGAAGCAGGCTCCAAGCTCTGAGCTGGCAGTCAGCACAGAGCCCGACGCGAGGCTCGAACCCATGAACCGCGAGATCATGACCTAAGCGAAAGTCGGACACTTAACCGACTAAGCCACCCAGACACCCCTCCCCAATTCTCTTTTAAAAATGCATCCCCTTCTATCATTAAAAACTTCCTCAGTCATCTGGAAACTGCAAAGTAGAATCACAATGAGATGCAACTATACATCTACCAAAGCAGGTCCATGGAGAAAAGATGGAGTATGTCCAGTGTCAGCAAGGACAGGAAGTGATATGCTGTTGATAGACAGGTGCATACACTGACTTCACAACACTTTCTGCCCGTCCTGTATCTCCTAAGGCTGAACACATGTACATCCCATGACCTGGAAATTCCATATCGAGTGTGGATGCAACAGAAATGTGTGCACACACTCCATAAACAGCACATCCTGGGAGGTTCACAGCAGCTGCGTTCAGAAGAGTCAAACACAGGAAACTATCCAAGTGCCCATCAAGGGTAGAAAGGATGAATAAATTGTGGTGTAGTCACAATGGAACACAACCCAACAAGATTGAGCCAATAACTACTTCTGAGTTATTGAGCCAATAACTACTTCTGAGAATATGGACAAAGTGGACCAGCGTAATTGAGAAAACTGTCACAATGGAACACACAGGTCATGATCTCATGGTTCAACTACTTCTGAGTTATTGAGCCAATAACTACTTCTGAGAATATGGACAAAGTGGACCAGCNCCATATTTTTATTTATTTTTATTTTTTATTTGTTTATTGATTAAAATTTTTTAAAAATATTTTATTTATTTCTGAGAGAGAGAGAGAGANCCAGCGTAATTGAGAAAACTAAGCCAGGGACAGAAAGACTGCATTTTGTATGTTTTCATTTATGTGAAATGCAAAAGCAAGCAAAACTCATCCATGTTAGAGGTCAGGATAATGAGGGGCTGGAGGTAATAACTGGAAGAGGGCAGGAGGCAGGTTTTTGGGTGCTACGAATGCTCTCTTTCTTCACCTGGGCACTGGTTATATGGAATGGTCGATTTACGAACATTTATCAAGTCTGTGATATGTGTATTCTTTTGTGTCTTTATTACATTTCAATAAAATGTTTATTTTTATTTATTTTTTAAAAAATTTAATATTTATTTATTTTTGAGACAGAGAGAAGCAGAGCATGAGTGAGGGAGGGACAGAGAGAGAGGGAGACACAGAATCTGAAACAGGCTCCAGGCTCTTAGCTGGCTGTCAGCACAGAGCCTGATGCAGGGCTGGAACCCATAAACTGTGAGATCATGACCTGAGCCGAAGTCAAATGCTTAACTGACTGAGCCACCCAGGTACCCCTAAAATTTATTTTAAAAACAACTTTTAGTTGCAAAAAACAGTGAGTTGACTTAACATTAAAACAATATTAAGTAAATAATAGGACAGGTGGTACTTGATTGAGGTAAATCTGAGGAGGGTGGAGTTTGTGAGACACTTTTCAAATGGAACGAGGCAGGGATTAGGGGGAGAGGAGAAAACCAGTTTCAGCCTGTCCCCATCTCTCTGAAAGTCCCCACTGCCTGACATAGCCAGGACATATCTTTTGCCGAGGACTCATGAGCCATTTAAAGTAAGGTGTGCTCCAGAAACAGTGGGCACAGCAGGGGCGAGTACAGACAGCCTGGCTTCACTCAACAAATATTTATCAAGCTTCTTGGTCAAGCTCCTCCACCTCTCCAGGCATTGGTGGGGGGTGGGGGGGTGGTTCTGTGATGGAAGCCGTAGCAGCAGCCAGGCTTTCTTGAGTAGAACTCTGGACTGCACGGAGGGGTGGGGGGGTTAGGAAAGGACTTAAAGAGATAGGCTCAGTGGTGGTGGGTACAGGGCCCAATGCGGGGCTTGAAGTCACCAATCACGAGATCATGATCCCAGCAGAAATCAAGAGTCCAGACGTTGAACCGACAGCCACCCATAAAACTGACTCTTAACCAGAGAACTAGGAGAAAAGAATTGGGCTTCGGTCTTCAGGTTCATTCCAGAGAAATCTCATGGAGTATTCTGCTTTTGTCACGTTAGCCTCGGTCTGTCTGCTCATCTCCATAGTTCTTGGCTAAGAGATAGAGAACTTTAGACAGGGCTGGAATGGGGCACTTGGGTGGCTCAGTAGATTGAACTTCCGACTCTTGATTTCGCCTTGGGTCATGAACCCAGGGACGTGGGATCGAGCCTCATGTTAGGCTCTGTGCTGAGTGTGGAGACCGTGTAAGATTCTCTCACTCCCTCTGCGCTTCTCCCCTACTAGCGCATGTGTGCGCGCTCTCACTAAAGCTGAACAACAAAAGCAACTAAACGGAGCTGGAAAGAGAATCACTCTCAAAGGTAAGGGCGCTGCTGAATGAATGAGTGAATTAATGTTTCTCTTGTCACCTCACTAGGTTCATTGCTACCTTTCCCAGCTGCCAGACCTAGCAATGAAGACTGAGAAGGAGGAGTCCTGCCCAGAGTATTTTTTGAAACAGTACTATTATTCATTCACTCATTTATTCATTCAGTATATTTATTGAGTAGGTACTAGGTGCCAGGAGCTGTCTTTCAGACCTGTGCCCTGTCCAAATGATAACTACTAGCCACATGTGAATATTTAAATTTTGGCTAGTTCAGGGGCACCTGGGCAGCTCAGTCGGTTAAGCGTCCGACTTCAGCTCAGGTCATGATCTCATGGTTCATGGGTTCCAGCCCCACGTTGGGCTCTGTGCTAACAGCTAGCTCAGAGCTTGGATCCTGTCATCAGATTCTGTGACTCCCTCTCTCTCTGACCCTCCCTTGCTCATGCTGTCTCTCTCTCTCAAAAATAAATGTAACATTTAATTTTGGCTAGTTCAAACTGAAATGAAATGTGCTCTAAGCATAAAATACACCTCAGAGCTTGAGGATTCAGTATGAAAAAAGGAATGTGAAATCTTTCATCAATAACTTTAATGTTGATTATGTTTTAAAATATTTTGAATGCATTGAGTTAAAGTATTTATTAAAATGGGTCTCACCTATGTCTTTTTTAAACATTTTTTTAATGTTTCTTTATTTTTGAGAGAGAGAGAGAGAGAGAGAGCGAGCGAGCAGGGGAGGGGCAGAGAGAGAGGGAGACACAGAATCCAAAGCAGGCTCCAGGCTCCTAGCTGTCAGCACAGAGCCTGACATGGGGCTTTAACTCACAAACCCCAAAATCATGACCTGAGCCAAAGTCCGACGCCTAAGCGCCTAACCGACTGAGACACCTGGGCGCCCCTCCCCTATCTCTTTTTACTACACTTTAAGGTGGCTACTAGAAATTTGAAAATTGCACACGTGGCTCACATTTGTGCTGTGTGTTAGATTTCCACTGGGCAGTGTCATGCTAGGCGCGCTCCCTGCTCTGAAGGCACTCAGGCCCTAATGGGTGAGAAGAGTGGAAACAAATGTTACCAGGCAAGCACAGGGTACACCAGGAGGAGGGATGGGCAGCCTCCCCTCCACTCTTGTCTCTTCACTTCTTTCTGATCTGCATCAGATACAGCTCTAGTGATTTCCCCAAGTTCAGCAATGTGGATTTCTTTTTTTTTTTTAATTTTTTAATTTATTTCTAGGAGAGAGAGAGAGAGACAGCGTGAGCAGGGGAGGGTCAGAGAGAGAGGGAGTCACAGACTCTGAAACAGGCTCCAGGCTCCAAGCTGGCAGTCAGCACAGAGCCCGACGCGGGGCTCGAACCCATGAACCGCGAGATCATGACCCAAGCGAAAGATGGACGCTTAACCGCTTAACGGACTAAGCCACCCAGGTGCCCCCAGCAATGTGGATTTCACTCTTCTGCTCAAACTGGACGTTGCAGCTCCTGCCTGCTACATGAGGCCACACCTCCTCAGTGCCCCCACCCCCTAGCACTCTGATGGCCAAAGTGGACTTCCTTTCTCCAATCTCACTTCCCCACTTCCATGTCCTTGCTTTGGTCCCTGTGCTCCAGCTGGCCTTGCTATCCCTGCGTTTCCCCTGGAAGAATTCTAAGTTTCAATTTCAATTCTGATTCACCCATGACCCCCAAACCCTCATCACTTCTCCCTCTAAATACATTTCTCCTCCTCCAAGCCTCTGACAAAATAGTTATTTGTTCATCTTCCCCCAGACATTGTTAATTCCTTAAGCCAGAACGTGCTGTCCCTGGGGCATCTCGCTTACCTTCAGGGCCAGGTGGCCACTTGGTAAGCACCAGTGGAGTTGGGTCAAATGGCTCTGAGTCATAAAGTTAGAGCTGGCGTGGAGGGCTCCAGCAGGGGGAAGGGTGGCCGAGGCGCTGGGAAATGAAACCTGGGCTGGAGGCAGCTTCATGGTCCCTCCCTGGCCAAGACAATCTGACAAGCATCTTTGTTAGGTCCACAACCCAGGGATGTGGGTGAGAATAAAAGCCTGGTCAAGCCTGGAATGCTGGGGGGTTGAGGGAGCAAGGAGAGAAAACTCAGTAAATCAAACAGAACAATGGAGGGAGACCATCCTTGTCCATCTGCCCCACTGGAGAGCTATAAATGCCCCTACCCCTGGGCTTTGTCTTACACCTGGAAGGCTGATCTGACCTTTCCAAGCCCCCTGAGGCAGGGTGTTCTGGGAATCTCTCCTACAGCAAATGCCTCCAGATGGGAGAAAGGAGGCAACTAAGCGATTACTTGGGGGAGGGGGTGGGCAGAGTAGGCAGAGAGGAAGCAGCAGGTTTCTCACTGCCCAGAAATTTCATTTCTGGTAATTATATGTTACCAGATGCTTGCAGGGTTGGGAAACTGCAGTGGTCACTAAGAGGGGCTGTTCGGGGCTGGGCTGGTTTAAAGGATGTGAACCTTCTTCTGATGGGCTCACAGAACACCAAAGTCATTGCGCCAGGCAACCTACCAGTGGAAGCCGGAGGCTGCAGGGAGATGGAGAGGGTGGACTGAAATCCCACCTGGAGGTCGGGACTGTCTTCCATCCTCTGCATTGTCCCAGCAGTTAGCTCAGTGCCGGTCACACGGGAAGCGCGCACACTAAGTCCTTCCGAACTGAAAACAGAGGAGACAAAAGCGCCCACTTTCCTGCACTCCCGCGCCTGTCCCATTCAAAACCCCAAGTTATTCGCACTCCCGGGGAGTCAGGGAGCCCGAGGTGGAAGGGTGTGGAGGGACAGGGGGCCCGAGGTAGAAGGGAGCAGGGGACCCACAGAGCAAGGAAAGGCGCGGGGGTGGGCGAGTGGGCGTGCGCGCACGCAAGGGCCAGCGCGCAGGAGTGTCGGGGGAAGGGGGTGGTCTCNTTGCTCCGTGTGCGCCCGGCTGGAGGGCGAGGCGTGCGGCGTCTACACCCCGCGCTGCGCCCAGGGGCTGCGCTGCTATCCCCACCCGGGCTCCGAGCTGCCCCTGCAGGCGCTGGTCCTGGGCGAGGGCACTTGCGAAAAGCGCCGGGACGCCGAGTACGGCGCCAGCCCCGAGCAGGTTGCAGGTAACGCGGGGCTGGGACAGCCAGTTCGGAGAAACTTGGAGGGCAGCGGAGCGCTGGGGGCGGCCGCGCCGCGGGGCAGAGGCGCGGGCCGGAGCGCCGCGAGAACGGAGTCCTCGACCAGCTGGGGGGTGACTGCTGGGCAGGGGGCCCGAAAGTCCGGCCCGGGTAGGGAGCCGGAGTTAGAGCGTGCAGGAGAGCCCTGGCTGCTTACTGATTTGGTCGGGAGCCACGGGCAGAGGAAAGGCATCCCCGTTACCGTCGTCTATCCCCGGGTGCAACGTACCTTGACTTCTATTTTGGAGGGGGGATTTACCTGGGAGGAGGGTGTCGGTGAGACCCCGTGGAGGGAGAGCTTGATGCTTCTTTGGGGAGCACAGCTTGAGTCGGGGACCGCTGACCAGAGGTTCCTGGAAAGGTGCCGGTGGAAGACGCTGCTGGGGGGCGGAGGCTGGTGGGTGCCGGTGACTTCGGGGACCCCCGGGGAGGACGGGGCGCTAGGAGGAGGCGGCGGCTCATCGAGGGACCCTTCCTCCTGGGATTGCAAGGTGGGAAGAAAGGACTTGCTGGCACTTTGTGCGGTGGGGAGAACAGAAAACGACCGCTACTCGTGCTGGTCGTTTAGGCGGAACAATACGAGGGGCGCTTGGGAGGCTCAGCCCAGCGGTGCAGTCAGTGTAACTTAAGCCCGGTGACCGGCTGCAGCCCGGGGCCTGAGACAGCCGCGCCGCTCACTGGGGCATCTGCCCCCCCCCCCCCCCCCCCCCGGCGNTTGTTTTTAAAATTACAAAAGCTTCCTGTCCCCGGGGTCTGGAGGAAACTGTAATTACTCTTTCTTCTTGGAAACAGTTGGGAAAGGTGTCCACTGCCCGCTGCTGCTGTTGAAAAAGCAAGCGAGTCTGACCAAGTTCCTCAAGCTTTTTAGAAAAAGAAAGAAGAGAATAAGTGAAAACATTTTTGCTNTTCCCCCCTGTTCTCCTTGAGAATGGAATTGGGGGCCAGAGTTGAAATCTTCTATTGCTCTGGCGCATTTTGACCTTGAGTGCAGAGCAAGTTAGGGCTTCCTCCCAGGAGCTAGCAGCACCCCTGAGTCCTTTCTTCTCCCTCTGCTTGCTTCCCTCCCCAGCTTTCTGGGCCTCCAAGTTCAACCCTCCTCTCCTGCTTCTCTTAGAAAGTAATTAAAGGAAAAGACTTGGTCCTGCCTTCCTCCTCCATCACGCCCCCCCCCCCACACCCACCAGGGAGGTGCTGAGATTTCTGAGCTGAACTCTGACCAGCTAAACATCTTCCTCAGCAGGGTGAACTTTTCCAAAGGACTCCAAGTTCATAGACTCGCTTGGATTTTGACCATCTTAATAAAGTGCATGGTACAGGTCCTTCCTGAGCATGGTAGNTGGCAGCCGGAAAACCAGCGCTCCTGCTTCCAAGCCCCAGAACAGATGCAGGAGATTCTCCCCATTCCCTCCTCCCTGAGCCCCCGGAGGGGGGAGTTGTCAGGGGAGCCCGGGGACAATGGGGTGAGTTCATGGGAAGAATGTCACTCTGGATTTTCTGCCTGGTTATGGGACTCCTCTCCGCCAGCTAGCCCCAGCTGCCTCCTCAGCCTTCTCCCCATGCCGAGACAGACGCCTTCCGCATTTTTCTCTTGTGTTCCAGACTGGGAAGAGGGGACACTGAGTTGGGGGCGGGGGTGGGAGCTAGATGCGGAAGCCCCGTGGGCACCCTGGAAAGAAGTAACCCAGAGCAAGGTGCTTAAGCATGAGTAGGGCTGGGGGACAGGGGGGCCACAGGGGAGAAGCCGGGCTGGCAGGGATGCAGGGAAGAGAGGGCAAGTTTGGAGGTTTCTGTGCAGGAGAGGGTCTTGGGCTGGGGCAGGGTTGCGGCCCTGCTTGGAGAGCGCTGGGGTTCGGGTTGGGCGGAGGGGCAGACACTGGCCCGGAGGGGACCATAGCACCGAATGCTGCTGCCTCCCCTCCCCATCTCCCATCCCCTTTTCTCCCCTCTCTGAAGAACCGGCACTCTCCCATCCCAGCCTGCATTCCTCTTTGAGCAGGTTCCTTTGAGAATTTTAAACATACCCTCTTATTTTGAGGCCGAAAACCCCAGCAGTTCCGGCTTTGCTGTTAGCTCTTTTGTCTTTGTTCCCAGGACTCAGGGGCCGTGTAGCCGACTTCCTGGGGATGGCTGGGATGCAGGGGGCGGGGGCGGGCACATCTGCGGGTGCTGAGCCCGCATCCCTTGGGGGCGATGGGTTCAGAGCCACTCAGAAGTCAGACTAAGGGTTGGAGTAGGTGAGCCTGGAAGAAAAATGGGGGCTGGGGGGGTCCAAGATCTGGTGAGGTCTGGACTTTAACAGTGTGTGGGTGTGTTTGCTGCTGGAGCGGGCAGAAGTGCCTAGAAATGTCGGGGTAAGAGGAGGAAGTGGGCTGGAGCCCGGTAGGGCCCTTTCAGAATTCTGGGCTGCCGGCGGGGCGGACTGGCTCCTTCAGCATCTCCCCTGCCTCCTTCCCCGCCTCGTACAATGCCTGGGATTATGCCGAGGGGCGGAGCCGCCCAAGTGGCCGTCTGGCCCGCTGCACATATAAAGGTGCTATAGAAATGTGCAGTCATTCAAAGTCCCAGGGCAGGCAGGCGGGCGGGTCTGAGGAGGCTTTTGCATCTGCAGTTGCTGGGGGAGCAGAAGGGGGGGGTGCAGAGGCGAGCCCTGATTTACAGTGGTTCCGTGCAGCTTCAAAAAAAGGGGAGAAAAGCAATGGGGCTTCTGGCTCAAAGCACTGCTTTGCATCTTGTCTTGCATAAATTTGCATACTGAGTTCAAAGTCGTAAAATAGACTTGGGGAATGAGTGGAACCCACTGTCACTGATTGCTAACACCACTACCTTCCGCCACCCTCCCCCCTTCTGGACAGAACACCCAGAACTAACTCTGCTAAGCTGCTCTGTCTGAGTCACCACCGAGTGTTGGAATGAGATGGGGAGCTGAGGGCTGGTGCTCCCGGGTCTCTGGGAGGGAGACCTGTGGTTCCTGGGCCTGGGCCGCAGGACCCAGCAGGGTGTGGCTGGGTGCACTCTGGCCTTGGAGGCAGGTCTGGTCTGGAGGGTGTGGCTGGACAGGTCCCGAATCCGCAAGGCAGGCAGCGTTTGGCCAGCTGCCTCCTCCGTCATCCACCATTGTGCATGGAGGGCTGGACTTTGAGGAAGTCCTAGAATCTGGGCTTTTGCCTGCAGTCTCCTAACTCACCTTCCACTTATGTCCAAATTGTTCACCGAGATGGTTCCCTTTGTGTGGTAGCCATGATCCCTTCCATTTCCTTTGACAAAGGTGTTTGAAGAAGCTTTGAGAAAAAAAAAATCCTACATAACAAGGTCAAAGGGTCTTAGGAAAACAAAATCCAGGGCCAGGAATCTCTGAATTAGAAGAGATGGTAGAACGAAGAGGCTAACTGTTCGTGATCACCATGATGAGGGTCTGGTTGTGCAGTGGTTCTTGGTCAAGTTGGACTGTTGAGTTGCCTGGTAGGCAGAGGGAAAAGGGAAGCTTACATAGTTCTCACTGTTAGCTTACCTTAACATTTGCGCTTTAAGATGAAAATTTCAGGCAATTCATTCCTTCGGCTTAGGGGACAACATGGAAGTTAGTCCTAGAAAAATAACTGCATGTTATTTGGGAGGAGGTGCACATTTAGTCACCACAGTCCAACATTTGGGGGCTTAATTTAAGACAGTCACTGTACTGTGGCCCGTTTATCAGGTTAACTTCTCGTTGGGTCTCAGGTTAACTATTCTCTGCTCTAGGAAATTTGGATGTGCAATTGCTAAATTTTGGCACGGGGAAGTTTTTTTTTTTTTTTAAATGTTTTATTTATTTCTAGGAGAGAGAGAGAGAGACAGCGTGAGCAGGGAAGGGTCAGAGAGAGAGGGAGTCACAGACTGAAACAGGCTCCAGGCTCTGAGCTGGCAGTCAGCACAGAGCCCGACGCGGGGCTCGAACCCACGAACCGCGAGATCATGACCTAAGCGAAAGTCGGACGCTTAACCGACTAAGCCACCCAAGCGCCCCATGGCACGGGGAAGTTTTGGAGCTCCTTGGTTCCAATGAAAAGCAGAACAGGAAGACAGTACCTGTCTGGGGAGGGAGGTGGAGCTGGGGGGGGTGTGCACAGTAAGGGGGGAGGCGAAGGGAATGAGGATGAACAGGAAATACACAGGCTGTGCCCATGTTTGGTCTTGTCCTTGACCCTCCTCATACCCTACAACACGGTACCCATGACAGTAATAAAAGGATTATTATTTTTGTTGAAGAGCCTCCATGACCAGAGGCTACATTTAGTTTCAGTCTGTCCCTTCTTAGTGTTTCTCGCCCCTCTCCCTCCCCGCATTGGTCTCCCATGCGTCTTCTGCCATGGCTGGGTCTTGAACACCTGGCTGGATGCTCTGTAGGTGGGAAGGGCTCGAGACACTGGCATGGAAAATCTGTCTCCCCCAGCCTTCGACGGCAGTGCAGGTAGATGGAGACCATGGAGGTGCCTGGGAGCTGGAATGCTGGAAACCGGACCAGTCCTGAAAGGGTGGTTGGAGGCAGTGCAGCAGGCCAGGCTGTGTGGGTGGGGAAGTGGCCGTGTCCCCGAGGCGGGTGGGTTTGTGCGAAGGCTGCTCCCGCTGAAACCGAGGCATGGAGGAGCGAGATTATGCTTTGAATTCACCAGGGGAGCCGGTGTTCTGCTTGGCAGACGGTCTAGGCCTCTCTAGTACTTCTTGCTGTCTCTGGCCAGCGTTTTGCTGAGGTGGCAAGCAGCTGCCAGGGGCTCGGTCACCTTCCCTTCTTCCCTCTTACGGACTGATTTCTTCACCTGCTTTGTCTCCTGCCTTACTGTGAGGGAGCGAGGGAGGCTCACCACCTCCATTTCACAGGTGTGGGCTCCGAGGCTCATCAAGGGATGCCTTGGCAGGTAAGTGATGAGGTGAGAGGCTGACCTTTCCTCTGTACCCCTCTGCCCCCATGGCCGAGTGCAAGTGTGGGGCTGTTGGCAGGAAAAGCCCTTGACCCTGGCAGCCAGAAAGTTTGTTCCTGGACACCTGCCTTCTGCAGCTGATGGAGGGGCCGGGTTCATTACTGCTGGGTTCGGTTATGTCCATCAAGGGGCCCAGGTCCTGGGTGCTTCAGAGGGGGAAGTGGCGAGTGCTGTGTGGCAGGCAGCAGAGACAAGAGGGTCCCAGGGTGGGGCGAGAAGGGCTGGTGGGCAGCAGATGATGGTGGAAGTAGCCTGGTCTCCACCATCAGAATGGCCAGGTTCCGTTGCAGCCCTGTCTTCGAGATCCTGAGTGCTGATGCGCAAGGGCCTTCCTCAAATACCAGTTTCCCTGTTGGTGAAATGAGGGTGATTGTATCTCTTCATGGGGTGCGTGTGGGTCTGGCCAAGTGTCTGGTGCATAGTAGGTTCTCACACACGTTAGCCACCTTGATGTCCGCAAGCTGCGTCTCTTCTCTGATGCTTAGGTAGTTGGCCTTTAGCATGGAAGCCAAACTGGCTGTGTCAGGCAGGCCCCTAGTCTCTCTGCAGGCTTTACCATGGCCTTGGGTGGCCTCATCTTGGTGTGAAGTTGCTCCAGTTCAAAGCCCAGTTTTCAACCACATATGCGTCACCCAAGGCAAGAGTTTCCTTATCTGTAAATCAAATATAGATAGTGCCACTCCGTGGGGTGGTGCCTGCGTGTGTGTGTACTTGGGTGTGTGTGCTTGGGTGTATAAAGCTAGATAATAAGACAAAGCCAAGCACTTTGGTGTGTGTGTGTGTGTGTGTGCGCGCGCGCGCGCGTGTGTAATAAGTCACTTGTTTTTCATCTCCTCACCTGTAAGGTGGAAACATCCATATTCCTGGTCTACTTTCACAGAGTGTGGTTGAGCCACTAGTCAAAAGGGTCATGAAACTGTACTTTAAATACAGTAGAGATGCACAGAGCACAGAGAAGTGCTTTGAGGTCAGCTGGCTTACATTTTTTATGGCTGAGTTAGGCAGTGCCCTTTAGGACCCTTGTCCTCCGGTCTGGGACTGACCATTCTTGGTCTGGGAGCTTCACTCCGTAATGCCTCAGTCTGGAGTGGAGAGACTGGGGTGGGGGAGGGGGTGGGGACAGAAGTGGCTCCAGAGTCTGAACTTGGGTACTTGTGCTGGCTTGCTGCTCATTAGCCTGTGACAGGGCAGAGTTCTGCCTTCACCCGGCCAGCCAGCCGTTAGGACCCAGCACTCCAACTGCAGGTACTCAAAGGACCAGAGACTCTCCGAGGCCACGTTTCGGGGGTGGGACACTCCTTCCTCCACGGACAGCCCTTGACAGGAAACCCACTGGGATCCAGGTTTCAGAACCGTGGGGTCCAGGAGGAAGCAGACCCGTCTGAGCACGCTCACTGCGTAGGGCACGTGTGAGGGGCCACACTTACTGAGTTGACAAAGCTGGGGAAGACCCTGTGGCTTCGGTTTCCTGCTCCAGGAAAATGGGCTTTCACGTCTATCCTGGCCGAGCCTAGGGTGCCGGAAAGTTGAACGTGATCCTGGCAAAGAAATGGGACGTTCTATCCAAACAGTGACGTTCCCTTACTACACGGTCTCCAGAGTTGACCTCACCCCTGAGTTGGGGAGCGGCGTCTCATTTCGAAGGGGTTGATGGGTTCTCAACAGGAATACTGGGCGGAGGAGTGTTTTCTGGGCCTTGGGAATCTTCCTAATGTGTCTCATTCCATCCGTGGGCCCAGAGAGCCCTCTGAGTGACTGCCTGTCTGGGCATAATGATACAGTGACTCTGTTCTTGAACATTCTGGTAGAGGTGAGGCCCCAGGAAGCAGAATATGGGGAGCGGGGGGTGCTTGAGCTGTCAGGGGTCAGCATATGCCTGTGGTAGTGACAAAGCACAGCATCTGCCCCTGGGAATCTGAGGTGGCCAGTTCCCTGGACTCTGGGGTCCTTCGTGATTGTGGGGAGGGGGACACCGGGAGGAAAAGCCCACTTGACAGCTGGGGTAGTAGATTCAGAGAAAGGTGTTGCCTTTCAGGTTCCAGGGTAACTGCCCCACCCTCACTCCCACCCCCACAAGGAGTAGAGTATCTGGGCTATGGACTTTTTTTTCCTCCTAGAAAATGGACCATCCCTCTGTTCCCCGCCCCCCGTTCGGCCACTCCTGCCCTTTAACAAAGCCAGGGAAGGTCTGCTCTGGCTCAGCTCCTGGGTGTCAGTCAGGACGCAGAGGGAGACCTTGCTCTGCAAGCCGCCTCCCCCGGAAAGAAATACAGAGTCGACTGTAGTCAGGAATTGTTTCTCTATCCCCCCTCTTTTTTTTTTTTTTTTTAGCAGGGGGGGGGGGCACTTGGCAGCCCATGGGGCCCCTTCTGGCCGCCAGCCCCACATCTCTTCCTGGCTGTTGGGAGGCAGGGCAGGCGCGGAGATTGGGGAGAAGGGGCAGGGGCTGGCCGGCCTCCAGCTGCAGGGCAGGGGAATTGGCCCACAGGCCCCAGTTCTGGCCGGAGCTGAGCCCAGCCTGGGGTTTCTAATTAGTGGAGGGGTATAGGTGTGTCAGCCTGTGTTTCATTCAAGGAGCTGAGTTCTGGGGGGCACGAAGCCAAAGAGGGTGGGGCACAGAGCCCAGGAAGGCCTCAGCAAGTTGTGGGGGGGGAGGGACTGGGGGAGACTTAGCGTACTCAACCCCTGAGAAGTCAAGGAGGTGGAGGCATCAGAGCTGGATTGTGGGGTGCAGTCCAAGGGTCCACCCCAAAGGGCAAATGACAAAATAATTAATGGTCATCAAAATTGCGTTTTCTCTAGACATCGTCCACTTGCACCAAAGTGCCTGTAGGGGTTTTTTTGTTTCATGTTTTCCAGCTTTGTTGTAGCCTCAGGATCCTCCCCAATTGACAGATGAAGAAATCAAGGCTGCGCTGAGGTTCCGGTGGCCAGGCAAGCACAGGCCAGAATGGAGTCTGGGCCTCCAGATTCTCATTCCGGGGCTCCATTCTGTCAGACTCACGCATGCAAAGAAGCAGCGAATTATATACTGCTGCTCGGAAAAGCTCCTTTTCCCTGGGAGGTAGTAATTAAGGCATAACTTCTCAAAAATGTTCCTTTATGCAACTCCCCAGGAAGTTTCTTTTAGGTCTATTGTCCTGGCTTCTGGATGGAGGTGCCAAGTCGCCCCTGGATGGTGAACTTGCTTTCTAAAGTGCTTGAGGCCAAGAAAAAATGAACATGGCAGTTCCCTCAGGCCCGGTCTCTGCAATGCTGTCTATAACGCTGGGTAGTTTCTATAGCAACAGTGTCAGGAGGTGTGTTGGGAGGGATAAATGTGGGGTGGGGGTGGGATGGGTATATGAATCAGAAAGGCTTTTGAGGTTGGGTAGGGCCGGCTGGCATCTGACTGATGACTTCCCTCCCTGGGAAGGTGAGGGTCCCACGTCCCATGGAGAGGCAGAAGGGACAAGGTGATGGGGAACAGAAGAGACAAAGCACTGGGGTTAAAAGCCTTTGGTGGGGTCTTTCCTTAGGTGATGCCAATGACCAGATGCCATTCTGGTTGGGAAAGAGCTATAAAGCTGAACAACCTGGATTTGGTTTTGGCTTTGCCATTAACTACGTGACTTTGTGCAATTGGCCTCAAACACTATGGCTTTTTTTTTTTTTTTAAGTCAAGGTGAGCGTGGATAAGAAATTATCAACCTCCTTTGATTGCTTGACGATAAAACAAGTTATGTACATAAGCCATTTAGCACAGAAACTCAGATAATCAGATGAAGTCATACAGGTTCTGACCCCCCCCTCCTCCACCCCCTTCCTTCTTTCTTCCTCGAATCTCAATACACAGAAAAGAGAAGGCAAATGCCTGTTTCTCCATGTTCTCTGATTGACCAAGTTTATTAAGATGTGGCACTTAAGAATCCATTTCACAGGCATGGCTTCTTCCCGGGGTGTAACTTACCTGGACAGTTGCCCTTTGCTCTGGAAAGTCCAGAATGGGGTTAGTGGGAGGGTTTTCTAGTGGGCAGTCATGGCCTTCGATGCCACCGTCATTCATTATGGTTCTAATAGTGGTGGAGGGCATAGCCCATTTGTCCCCCAGAGGTGAGGGTTCCCACTTAGACTTCTGCTGGCCGTCTCTGGTTCAGCCTGCTGCCTCTAAAATGAGCGAGCCTGAGCAAGGAAGACCCCTGATGTGATGCAGAATTCTATCAGACACAGTTAGTAAACTTCTGGTCGAAGAGAAAGAAAAGCATGGTGACCTATTTAAAGACACTTATTTATATTCAGGACACTTCTTGTGCTGGTTTGAGAGTGTGGCAGGCAGTCCCGGACATCCTTACAGGTTTTTAGTTTCCGCTTGCACCCTCTGGGTTCCATTTGTCAGGCCTGCAGCCTCCGGGAACAGTCTTATGGGGATGGACAGGAGGAAGGCAGGAGGGGAGGGCTGGAGGAGAGAGGCAGCTAGGACCCAGTCTTTATCACTCTGGGAACTACTCTGTGGGGAACTAAGCTCATTGGAACTGAGCACAGGCACAGTTGTTTGTTTATGGGTCCCCTGGGAGGGAAGCGTCTTTTCTCTCCCATCTCATGCTTCCATTTACTGACTTCTTCTTCTTCATTTTTTTTTTTTAAAACTCCTGACCATTCTTGGTGCTGTGGGGCCTGGATGGTGAGGGAGGGGCCAGGGAAATGACTAGAAGCAATACAACACCATACCCTAGGCCAGCACTCCAGATGGGCTATTTTCCCAATAGTCAGCTTTCCTGATGTTTAAGTATTCATTCATTCATTCATTCATTTTGAGGGAGGGAGAGAGAGAATCCTGAACAGGTCCCGCACTGTCAGCGCAGAGCCTGACACGGGACTCAATCCCATGAACCGTGAGATTGTGACCTGAGCCAAAATCAAGTCAGACGCTTAACCGTCAGAGCCACCAGGTGGCCCCCCGCTCCCGTTTTTTTCCTACTTTCCTTTAAAGCACTATAGAAGCCAAGTCCAAGTTTGAATCTTCAAGATGCTTCATCCTTTGGAGGAGGAAGGGAAGGCATGGATTCACGGCTTTTTGCCAGTGCGCCCTGGTGCATTTTCTGTGTACAGTTAAGGAGCTGTGAGGGAAGTTCAGTCAGATTCCAAGCGTGCCTTGCCCAGGGATGCTCTTCGTAGTCTCAGTCAAGTGACCTTTGGACACTTTGTGGAAGCCGTATTGTCCATCCTCCTTTCTCCTTGAAAGGCTCCTCCTAAACCCTGCAGAGGAAGTCTGCAGTTTTTTCCTGTCTTCAGATTGTTCCCTGTTATAGTCCTTCCCATGAAACTCATGACTGGCTTCTACCCTGGATCTCTCCTGTGTCAGTTGAAGGCTGCTGCCTCTGTAGGCCTCAAGGAGGAACAGGTGTGTCCCTCCCACTGGACATGACTGGCCCTTGGGCACCTCCCCCACTGCACACCTGTGGCTTCCCCCAGTGCCCTGTGGGCTGCACTGGGATGCGCTCGTCCCTTGGCTTTCCATTCTCAGGCCTGCACCATCTTGGTTCCTTCGTCACCCCCTCTTTGACCCTGTGACCATCTTCCACTCTCCTTGGGTCTTTCCTCTCACTTCCTATTCTTCACACCAGGAGCCTCTGGTGATAGGTGACCCTGGGGACACTACTCTGGCCTCAGAGTGGCAGTGAAGTTGGCCAAGTCACTGATGTTCAGTCCTCTTCCGGTCAGTGGGCTTTCAGAGACACCCCAAGTTACAAATATCTCTGCTTGACAAGAACCTGGAAGAGTGAATGCAGTGAGGGAAGTGACTTTTTCTTTTTAGAGTTTATTGATTTTGAGAGAGAGAGAGAGCAGGAGAGGAGCAGAGAGAGAGAGAAAGAGAGAGACAGAGAGAATCCCAACTTGGGGCTCGAACTCCTGAACCATGAGATCATGACCTGAGCCAAAAATCAAGAGTCAGAGGAGTCCTTAAGAGGCCTGAGCCACCCAGGTGCCCCATGAGGGACGGGACCTTTTTTGGTTATTTTTGAGAGAGAGCGAGTGAGCCTGTGTGTGCAAGCGGAAGAGAAGCAGAGATGGAGGTAGAGAATCCAAAGCAGGCTCCATGCTGTCAGTGCAAAGCCCGACGTGGGGCTCGAACCCACAAACCGTGAGATCATGACCTGAGCCTCGTCGGTCGCTCAACCAACTGAGCCCCCCAACTGCTCTGGGAAGTGACCTTTAAAAGAAAAATGGTTGTGGGGTGCCTGGCTCGCTCAGTTGGTGGAGCGGGTGACTCTTTATCTTGGGATTGTGGGTTCAGCCCCACATTAGATGTAGAGATTACTGACTACTTAAAATCTTAAAAGAAAATGGTAAAACTGCAGACAAGAAATAAGAATGACACAGCGACTCCGGTCTACCACCCAGAACTGAGAGTGGTTGATATTTTGTCATTTTTGCTTCACGTCTCTTTAAAACCCTTTTTCTGATGGCCTTCCCTACCAGCCTGTTGTTGCTGTCCCTTGTCCCCAGAAGCAGCCACCAACATGCATTAGTGTTTCTCTTCTTTGGCTAATAGGTTTACTAATAGATGGTCAGCATGTCGAGCTGTTCTCTGAAAATCAGTTAATTAAATGTGCACAAAAGGTTTCCTGCGGCTCTTTTCCTCTGTCGACAATTAGGTTTTTGAGATCTGGTCATGTTGGGTAGAGTGATCAGAGGTCAGAGTGATTCTTGCCAGCTGTTGGGTGTCATTCCATTGTACTGCCCTGCTCGTTTTACTCATCCATTCACCTGTTTGGATTGCATTGCCAATGGCTTTTTGGCAACTACAGATAATGCTGTAATGAACACTGTTGCCCATGTGCCCACTGTGCGCGTATCAGAGATGGAGAATTGCTGGGAGGCACATTCTTCCTGTTCCCGTAGCGCCTGGTCCCAGTTTGCCCCAAGGTACACTGTCTGCTCACTTGGGCTTTCGGCAGATAGGTCACCTTGCTGGGTTGTTGAATGACTTTAGTTGAACCGGAGGAGAAATGTCTGGGACCCATGGGAAGGAGTGAAAGCTGATAGTGCTGTTTGTCATCTTGATATCAATTTCTCTGGCTCTTCACGGACAGCCTGGCTCACTGAATCCCAGAGGACCTTGGCTGAATTTGAGCATGTTTTCGTTTTCTCAAACGCTCCGCCTCAGTGCTGACCCTCCCCAGGTCTTTGCCATTCCAGGAATGACCCTGGTGTTTATAAAGCAGCCCATTAGAGAGTGCATAGGCAGTGAAGTTCTACAGAGGCCGTGCGTTGTTTCTGCTCACTCGGGGGGAGCCCGAGAGGAGGCAGCGGCGTGAGGGCATGCTCTAGAAATCTCCGTGATGCCTGGCCAAGAAGGGCCCCCGTGTGCACCCAGGCATGCATACGTGTCTTGTTTCTGAACCCGTGAGTCTATGGACACGAAGAGGTCACAAGGCTGTGTCTTCACAGAGTGTGTATGTGAAGTAATACCTCTTAAAAAGAGGCCTCTTTCCCATCACTAAGAAAGTTCTTCAGGAATCTGAGGCTGGAGAGAGAGAAGCACAAAGGAAGAGGGCCTTGGAAATGCCAGAGCCTGAAGGACGTTGTCAAAAATACAGAGTCCTCAACCCTTGCCCAGGCTTGCTGGTGCACATGCAGGTGAAGTCGAAGACCACTTCTAGCAAGCTCTTCAGATCATTTCTGATGAACACCCGTGTCTGGGAGCCACTCCCCTAATCTAACTCCCTGAATTTCTAAATGAACACACTGAACCCTACACATCTTGACCATCAAAGCTCTTTTTCTTTCTTTCTTTCTTTCTTTTTTTTTTAAGTAATCAACATCCAACGTGGGGCTTGAACTCTGACCCAGAGATCAAGAGTCACATGTTCTACCGACTGAGCTAGCCAGGTTCCCCATATATTGAAGCCTATATATCTTTAAAAAGTTTTTTTTTTTAATATTTGAGAGAGAGAGAGAGAGAGAGAGCGTGTGCATGCGTGGAAGTTGGGGAGGGGTAGAGAGGGAGGCAGACACAATCTGAAGCAGGCTCCAGGCTCTGTTAGCACAGAACCTGATGCGGGGCTCGAACTCATGAACCACAAGACCATGACCTGAGCTGAAGTCTGACTCCTAACTGACTGAGCCGCCCAGCCGCCCCTCAAAGGCTACACATCTTGTTATTATTATTGTTATTATTTAATAGTTTACTTTCAAGTGCCTACACATCTTAAACACTCTGTTCAGCATCACTCAGAGTCCCGGGCACAGTGGTAGCATCGGGAGCAGAACCTTGGACTGCCCTCCGGCTTTCAGGCCAGCGCTTGCCTTCCTCCTATGCTAGAGCTGGTTGGCCAAAGCTTTGAACCCAAGAGCTGTTGTTCGGAAGGGAATCCAGAAAGAGTTTAGGGTGGTTTGGCCAGCAGTGGGCCCTCTGCCCTGCTCTCACACACTGTCACGAGTAGCAGTAATTCTTTCCCTGTGAGTGTGGGTACTGGCCAGTCCCCTCCCCAGAGCTTATGAGCTCAGCAACACGTAACTGGGCCAGAAGCCTGTGGCAGTTGCAAGTGCAGGGAGACGATCCTGGATGAGAATGGCCAGTTCCCGCCTTATGTGCAATGACCTGGATGACCTGTGGCTCTAGAACATCCGAAGAGTCTGCTCGAAGCTGTTTCCTACCACAAGGGAATTCCTTTTGTTCTAAAGCCACGCTGAGAAGCTACTGGTCTGTTGCCAAAGGGGTCTCTCCTCGAATGCGGTGGCATCCAAGACCTCAGAATTGCTTCGCGGGCCCGTGCAGGGAGCAGGGCCTTGGAGGGTGGGGAGAGAATGGAAGGGGAGTTTGGAAGGAAGCTGGATGTTAGCAGGAGGTAGATGGGCTAGGACGTCATGTGCGAGGCTGGAATGTGCCTGGCGTGCCAGCCGACACCACACAGCAGCTGTCCGCGCACGCCCTCTTCAGCATGGCCCTGAGAGAGGCCGCTGCCCGCCACCAGTGACCTGTAGGAGAAAGGGTGGAGGGAGACCCATAAACAGTGTCACTTGCCCAGAGAAACAAAGGACCTCCGCCGAAAAATAACAAGCGTCCCTTTTTCTGTGCCCATTGTTAGCTTCTGCCTCCCTCCCACCCCCCAGCGTGGCCTGGGTTACCCAGCCCAGCCTTGGTGGCCTGCATTAGTGCACATAGTAGCCAACCAGCCGTCCAAAGGCACTGGCTTCAGATTCTCTGACAAAACAGCTGTTTCCCCCACATGCTGTTGAATGTACCCATGAGCCCCGTCTCCCTTGTGCATGCAAGGTAGTTATGAGCCACTTCCCCCCTCCCTCCCTCCTTTTCCTTCCTTCCCATAGATTCTGTAAAGTTAAAGTAATTTAGGCAAATCCACACTTGCCCAAGGACTTCCATCCAATGGCGGAGAATTGTGATGTTTGGGGACCTACAGAATTCATGTAATCAACAAAATCAGGCTTTAGAAGAAATACACAAATAGTATTGTAGGACTTCCTCATAACTCACTTTCCTCCCCATGCATATGGCCATTCTGCAGATCAGATGTCACCCACCCTTCCCCTCTGCCTAGCAAATACATCTTCCATCTACCCATTTAGGAAATAGATTATCTGCACGTTTCTTCTGGAGCTTGGTTTTGCCCTTGTTGGGCAAATGCTAACCGTACTGTATCCAGTTATAGAAGTGATCATACTGTATCCAGTAGTAGCCTTCAGTTTAGGAGGATTATTATTTGCATTTGCCACACTTGAGAAGTTAGAGCTCAGAGAGGTTCAAGGGTTTGGCTAAAGTCTTGCGTGAATCGTAAGTGGCAGAGCCAGGCCTGGAATTCAGGGCTCTTGACTCCTGGAATTCTTTGCCCATTTGAGTTTGTTGATGAATGGTCCACCGTCATGGATGTTCATGGAGAAGTTATCCAGGAGGGAAGAGGAAGATGCTAAGTCAGTATTAATTCTTTTGCCCGACATATGTCAGGATTAAGTGCATTTAGGGAGAAACCAACAAAGGGAGCCATGTGAGGCCTGTGTCCAGCCAGAAGGGAGCCAGGAAAGCAGCTGACATTACCCTGACCTGTTACTTGGAATCCAGTCTTACAGGGCCTGGAATGCCATTACCTGTTTGAAGGAGGTGAATCCGCTGGAGGGAATGATCCCTGTGGTGCTCTCAGCTCTTAGATCTCCAAAGAGGGGATAGACTCAAAAGAAGGTTGGAAAATGGCTAGGTTTTCTTCAGGGGGGAAAAATAACAACCAACCAAGAAGAAAGGAAGGAGACCTTAATCTGTTGTGAAGATGTGGTGTGGTTCTGGGGACATTCCCTTGTCTCACCAGGCCTGTGTGAGGCCAGAGTCTCATATTCTAAGCAAGAGAAGTAGGAGGTTGCTTTTGGACTGGGGGATGGGGGCTGTTTTTCTGAGTGCTTTAAGGTCTTCCATAGATCAGGGATCCTGAACCATCCCCTGGGGGACTGAGGTCAGAGCATCGCACTAGGAGAAGGTGTTTCATGAGAATAAGGATCCAAGCCATCGGACCCAAGGGTTTTCGTTCATGGAGTAAGGTCATCATCAGTGCTACAATCCAACAAGATTACACTGGGGGGGAAAAAAGGCTAAGCCAGAATTAAATGTTGAAACTAGGGTATTAATGCACAGTCTAGAATGTAGAACGTGGGTGTAAGTAGAGTTCTATTTCCGGCTGCCCTCCTGGGCCACTCGGTAAGGCAGGGTCAAAGGACAGTGGGGGGACCCTGTGCCCATTGTGAAGCATCTCTGCTGGTGGCACAGAGGTTGTGTGTGCTCCAGGAGACCACGCGAGGTCTGGTCCTCACGTTTGCTGTCTGTAAAATGGGGGCAGCTTGTCCATTGCCTCTCATTCTGCTTGTCTTTCTTCTCCCCTCTCCCCTTCCAGGTGCATGAGGTCAGGAGGTGGCAGTCCATGATACAAGATGGGGGATCTCATGTTTCGGGTCCTCTGCTGTCTCCCCTGCTTTGGAAAAGCTTTACCTTCCATGTACAACGGGCGAATTCCCCGTTCAGTGTTGAACGATTTCCTGGGGCGCTATATAGAGAAACAGCTAATCCTAAGGGGAAAGTCCCTGGGGTCCTTCAGGGCCCTGATCGGTCCTCTCTGCGCCTGAAGCCTTTTCCAGTTATGTGATTTGGGCTGCTGAGACCTATGTCTTAGACCGCCCTTTGCGCTGTAGCCCACGGAGCTGCATACAAAAGTGGTTGCCTAATAAATATTATTCTGAACCTCACTCTTAGGCAGGAAAAAAAACGCAGCCTGGTATTTTTGCTCTGAGGGCAAATTCCATCTCTAGCTGGAGTTCTCCATCTGGAATGTTTTCCTGCAGATTGCTCCTGTCACCTGTAAGAGAAGGTATGGGAAGAACAGTAATAACGTGACAGTGCTCTTGTTCTACTGAGTGGAGGGGATACCACGTGGGTACTTCCCCGAGTGTGGGTTCAAACAGGGGCAGTGGAGAGCTGTCTCCGTGGGTGCCTGCTGTGTGCCCGGCACTGCCTAGCATGCAGCTTCTCCTGCTGTCTAGCTGCCCACCCGAGCCGGGTGCTGTTTGTCCGCGGTTTACAGATGAGCGTTGGAAGCACAGAAAGCCTAAATAACTTGTCTGGGGCTGCACATCCAAGTGGTAGACCTGGGCTCAGTCAGGTGATTAGATTTTTGAGCCTGAATTCTTGAACCTCTTTGGCTGAGCATATGCCCATCAGGAATCCAGGGTTTTCTCAGCCGACCATCTTTTCTGGTCCGCACCCCGTCAGCTCTCTCCTTTCTTCCGTGGGCTTCCACCTCAAGGTGTGGAGTGCCGCATGTGCGTCAGCAAACCGGACCCACGGATTTCTTCATCATATTGGCAGGTTTGGTGGCAGTGCTGAGATCAATAGTGGAGCGGGGCGAAACATGGCCTTGAATCTAAGTGGCCTCCGTGAGGGAGGACAAACTGCCCTTTACTCTAGAGAGATTGGGACTGTCTCAGGACAGGAAGCCGACTCTGTCCTTGGAGAAGAGAGTCATCCCTCATCTTTTGGGACCTGGTGCAGGGCTGTGTTAGGACTCTGTGGACCCTGGACGCCTTCGCATTTGTGACTCTTCCTCTATGAAAAAAAGTTCCAAAATCCTACTTGATAACTGCATCTAATAACTGAAAGTATTGCATATTAAGACTTTTTTTTTTACATAAAAGCTTATTTTTCCTTTTGCAGTCAGATGCTCTGCCCCCGAGCTATACCCCCACATTTATTTTTCCTTTTGATTTTAAAATGGATACAACATTTCCTTGGCCCCTGGATGCTTGTGTCTGTTGTGCCTCACGTCGAGCCAGTCCTGCCTAGAGTCTGCTGGCCTGAAGCGTACTTAGTTGTACGCCTCTCTTTCATCCAACCTGTTTCTTTTTCTTTTCTTTTTTTTTTTTTTAAGTTTATTTATTTATTTTTGAGAGAGAGAGAACAAGCTGGGGAGGGACAGAGAGAGAGAGGGAGACACAGAATCTGAAGCAGACTCCAGTCTCTGAGCTGTCAGCAGAGAGCCCGATGCGGGGCTCAAACCCATGAATTGGGAGATCATGACCTGAGCTGAAGTCAGACCCTCAACCGACAGCCCCCCAGGTGCCCTGTCTAACATGTTTCCAGAGCTTGCGGAGAGCCTTGTTCTGAGCAGTAGAGGTGGGCTGACCTCTGGGACTTGGCCAAAGAGTGCCACTTTGGCCTCTGTCAGTGGTCTGAGGGCCGGGAGAGCTCAGGGGAGGGGGAGCAGCAGCCTGGGAGTGTTCTATTTGCCTAGGGAAGACCCTCCTCTGCCTGAAGGGGGACTGGTGGGCCGGAAGTGTGCTGGAGATGGAGTGGTGGGTAGGGTCTTGGCTGAGGGACGGGAATATGGCAGAGCTCAGATTACTGTGCGTGGGGGCCCAGGGTCTTCAGCACTGGTCCAGGGCACCCCCAGGCCTCTGGATAAAGCCTGATTTCTAAGCAGTGGTTTTCAGTTGTGGGGGGGTGGGGACTTTCACTTCCCGCAGCCTTTTGGCAGTTTGGAGATATATTTGCCATCCGGTGGGTAGGGACTGGGGATGCTGCTTGGCCTTAGTCATGCACAGAACAGCTCCCCAGCGAATCCTCTGGTCCTGGTGTCCGTCGTGCTGGGGTTGGGAATCAGGGCAGGTGATGAGAGTTTGCGGTGGGTTGATGGGTCTGCTCTTCTGTGATGGGACAGGACTCCCGCCAGCTCGACGGCACGTGCTTCAAATAGTTCTCTCCCTGCAGGTGGTGGTGGGGCTTCTGGAACAGGATTTAGTCTGTGGTCAGTTTGCTGAGGGTAACACCCAGGCTACCCACGGCCCCTGGGGAAATAGCCATTCCAGGGAGAATTTTCTGGGTTTCAGAGGGCTTACTCATTTAAAAATTTCAATTTTTATTTTTCTAAAGTTTAACAGTTTTGGATAGAAATCTTTTTTTTTTTTTAATTGCCGAATACTTGATGCATTAATCCTCTCCCCTCTTCAGATGTCCCAAGTTCATCGTTGTTAGTCAGCACAGCTCTTGTTTCGGGCTACACAATGTGGAAGTCTTCAGGGGTCATCAAGGGGTGTGGACTTGTTTGCTCTGTACTAAATATCCCCAGAATTCTTATGTTTGGGTTTTTTAGTCCTCTTTTCTCCCTGCCATTTGATACTTCTTGCCACTTTCCGCATGCTTTCCTCCTTTCTCCCTTTACTTTCATTGCACGTATTCTGTGCTGGCCTTGGGAACCAGACATCCAGAAACTGGGCTCGCTGGGGCCACGTTACTCTGAACCGTCCATGTTCTTCCTGTGCTGGATGTCCCTGCGCCTTGCGAGGAAAGCCCTTGAACTTGACCATGCATGGATGCCGTGATAGCTGCTCTGATGCTCACGGGACTTTTCTTCCTCTGCCTCCTGGTCCTTGGTCGGGTTCCACATTGCGGAGATAACAAATAACTGAGGCCAGCTTCGTCATCATCATCAAAGTGATAACGGTCACCAGCAGGGTGACAGTTTCTGTGTTCAGGCCTTACCTTCACTGCTTGGCCTGTAACATGCTCTCAACAGTCTCGTGAAGCCGGAGCTATTAGGATCCGACAATTCAGTTAAAAAAAACTGAGGCACAGAGAGGGTATGTGTGCGGGAGAAACATAGCTGGTCTAAAAAGTTGGGGGGCGGTCTGGGATTTGATCCGAGTATGTCCTGCCAGTTAGTGCTCCCTTCTGCCACCGTAGCTGGTGGGAACACCTGTGCCAGCCGGCGGGTGCCTGGTTGCCTGGCATCTTCTGGAGCATGCTCCCCGAAAGCAGGTGGCACTTCCCCATGGCACTCAGGAGGTCCCCGTCCTTTAGTTGGCAAGTGAGTGAGTGAGTGAATGCCGCAGCTTGCTGCAGCCCAGGGTAGGCATCATGACCCCCCTTCTTCCTATGAATGAACATTGCCCAGGACAGGAGCCCTCTGAGCCCACCACACCGAATTCTGAGAAGACTGCCAGGTTCTCAGTGCCTCACCTGAAACGCTTATGGTGAAATATTTTAGGAGCCGTGCAGTTTATGTTATCAGAGCTGTAAGTTTTTGAAGGTACAAAAAAAGGGAAGAAAAAATGTGAAAAGTTTGTTTAGAAACATCCCCTTTGCATCGCCAGGTCTTGTTGGGACCTGAAGGGGGGCCGCCCTGGGAGGCATGGTCTGTTTGCTCTGCCGTGGCCACAAGGGGCTGTTTGAGTCACGGCTGCCCTGGGGCCCGTGGGGACCTGGCCCCCTTGTTACGACTCTTCTGTACCATTCTGTCCCTCTGACCTGGCCGCTGGCTGGATATACCTGAGCCAGCATGAGACCCGGGTTGCAGGGGCTTGTTCCCAGGGCCCCTTCCACCCTGAGCTATGGATTTCATAGGAGCCTTGCCCCGTTGTTGAGTGACTGATGGTTTAAAGAGCCGTAACCGACACTCCGTGGCAAGCATCTGGGTGAGGTTGCTTGCGTTGTGATGAGCCGAAACAACAGAGATGGACATTTCTGTGCTTGGGGCTCTCCATAGTGTGGCTGGTCATGGTGTGCATGGACAGACATGGGAACGATCCAGGGCCACCGGGGCCGTGCAGGAGCAGTCATGGATCTGAGTCATGGGGGCGCACGAGAAGGGTGCCATCGGGCAGATGAAGAGTAACAGCAGAGATGATGGAAACCAGGGGTTTCCGGTGGTGGTCACCGCCTTCTCACCCCCTTGTCAGACAAGACATGTGCCTTGTTAGGTCACAGATGATGAAGATCTTGAACTGGAGGTTGTTGCAGGTGAATCTGGGAGGTCTTTCTGGAAGAGAGTGATGGATCCAGAAGGACTCAATCCCATTCCATGGTGAAAGCCTTGCAGACACGTCCATCCTTCCATGCTCCTCTGTTCCGCCCTGGCTGGAGGCTAACCCAGCCGGGCCTCCCAGGCATTTTGCTGGGGTCAGACAGCCTGTGTTCAGATCCCAGATTTGTGGTCTCGGTGTTGGTCTTGTGTGCCTTGACATGTCCATCTGTCAGAGTTGGGGTCATTCCCCCACCCCTCCTCCAGCCCCCGGCCTGAGAGTCGCTGCAAAACTGAAATTGATGGTCCATGTACATTGCTTAGCTCAGTTGCGTGGATATCAGTCCTCTCCACCTCCAGAGGTTCAGACACTTGCTGGGGGGGCTTGTCGCTCTGGAAACGGCACCCTGAGCTGGTCTTCCCGTCCTCTCTCTGCAGACAATGGTGATGAGCACGCCGAGGGAGGTCTGGTTGAGAACCACGTGGATGGGACCGTGAACCTGCTGGGCGGTGGAGGCAGTGCTGGCCGGAAGCCCCTCAAGTCTGGCATGAAGGAGCTGGCTGTGTTCCGGGAGAAGGTCACGGAGCAGCACCGGCAGATGGGCAAGGGTGGCAAACATCACCTGGGCCTGGATGAGCCCAAGAAGCTGCGGCCGCCACCTGCCAGGGTCAGAGGGGCCGGGTCTGGTTGGAGGGGCGGGAGGACATGGAAAGGGGACCTCGCACTGGGGGAGAGCACCCAGTGACATCCGTGTCCTGCGTTGCTGGTAGGCAAAGCGCTTTCCTTTCTGGCTCTGCCGCTAACCTATTCAGTGACCTTCAGACTGAATACTGTCTGTTTTGTGGGCCTCAGTGCCTTTGGCTGTGAAAGGGACTGGGCATATGGTTTCCTGAAGTCCCTTCCTTCTGAAACCTCCACATTGCTGCTTGGCCTCAGGACACAGGCAAAGAACTGGGTGCCAGAGACAGGGCTGGACCTCCTTGAACTTGCTCAGTCTTGCTGGGATGTGCCCTTTCCTCTCTCCAGCTCAGCTGTGGTGTCCTGGGTCTTGGCTTGGCTGGGACTGATGGGAAGCAATGGAGAGTGGCCCACTGACTCGGGGTAGACAGGCTCTAGGCACAGCCACTTGAATTCGCTTTTTGCAAGTCGATCCCATTTTGATCCCTGAAAGCCACTGACACAACGAGAGAGGGGTGTGGCTTTCTTTAGAGGGGTAGAATGGGGCGCAATGACATACCAGTGAGACTAGCTGTGCGGCCGTGGGAAAATCCCTTCTTTCTGAGGTTGTCCCCAGGCCCGGTGTTTTGTGAGCTCAGTCTCACTCCGAGCTCCCTCTTTGCCTTCTCTGTCTGTCTGTGCCCACAGACCCCCTGCCAGCAAGAGCTGGACCAGGTACTGGAGCGCATCTCTACCATGCACCTTCCAGACGAGCGGGGCCCCCTGGAGCACCTCTACTCCCTGCACATCCCCAACTGTGACAAGCATGGCCTGTATAACCTCAAACAGGTGAGAGGAGATCTGCTTGGCCCCGGGCCCCCGGTGTGCTTCTCCCTGCCCCACCTACCTGTCAGCCTCTGAAGTCTGAGCCGGGAAGGGGGCATGCGGATGCCAGCTGCCAGGCCTCTCCACCTCCAGGTGCAGCAACCCAGCCACCTGCCATCAGCACTTGGGGTCCAGGTTGGGAGGGAGCTTCTGGGGGAAGAGATGTGGGGCTACACTAATGCCTCTCAACTTTCTCTGAGCATCAGAATCACGTGGCAGTGTCTCCTGGGCCTTATCATTCCAGAAGGCTGGTGGGGACTGAGGATTTGCATTTCTTTTATTTTTTTAATGCTTACTTATTTTTGAGAGAGAGAGAGAGACACACACACACACACACGGGAGAGTGAGCGGGGGAGGGGTAGAGAGAGAGGGGGACACAGAATCAGAAGCAGGCTCCAGGCTCTGAGCTGTTAGCACAGAGCCCAATGAGGGGCTCAAACTCGAGAGCCCTGAGATTATGATCTGAGCTGAAGTAAGATGCTTAACCAACTGAGCCACCCAAGTGCCCCAAGATTTGCATTGCTAACAAACTCCCAGGGATCACTAACGAATGATCTGAAGGGTCTCCGAATGATCGAATAATGATCCATGGGCTACACTTGCAGAATCAGGGATTTAAACCGTTGAGAAGTAGCCTCTGCTGACCCCTAGGGCTCTCGCTTCCCTACTTCCCTTAAAACCCCGGGCAGGCAGGCATCTTGCCACCCCTAAATATCAGTGTAGTGTTCAAAGCTATTTGCACATGTGCCCTCTAAATGTAAGCCGGCTACTTCGTTTGGAGCTCAAAAGAAGAAATCATGATCTCTTCTAATGAAAGATAGGCTGTGTCCTGTCCCCTGTGGGAAACTAAAGGGATTTTCAATGGTAATTAGTTTATGGGTAAGAGCAGGAACCTTGGGACGGGAATGCCTGGGTTCTTATCTCAGCCATGCCTCTTACTAGCTGTGTGATATAGGGCGAGTTACTTAACCTATCTGTGCTTCCTTCTGGTCATCTATAAAGTGGTGAAATAATGGTACCTAACTCACAAGGGGGCTGTGCTGGCTGAGTGTGAGGAGTGTGAGACTCTTGATCTCAGGCTTGTGAGTTCGAGCCCCACAATGGGGGTAGAGATTACTTAAATAAATAAGCTTTAAAAGAAAGCATTGTAAGCTGTAGATGAGCAGTGTGTAGCTATGCAAAGCACCTTCTAGGACCTGCTCTTGTGCTGACTCCTGCTGTCACGTGCTTTTTTCCACTTCATGCTATGACTGAACTCTGGGCCTCCCATGGTACGCTGGGACCCACTGGGTGGGACCCCCCCCACAGGTGGGCACAGAGTCTTATCAGCCTCAGACACCCCCCACAGCCTTATTAACACGAGCACGGTACCTGGGCCAGCAGCACCAGAGTCACGTAGGAGCTTGTGAGCCAGGCAGAGTCTCAGCCTCGCTCCAGGCCTACTGAGGGGGAATCTATTTCAGCGAGGCCCCCTGGCACCCTGTCAAGGTTAAGAAGACCACCCTGCAGCGCTGTAGCTGCTCGACAAACCTCGGGCTGAGGGAAGGAGGGAAAGCTGGTGGCTCCCAGCAGGGCCTGCATGTCCTTCTCTTCTCTCTCCTCAGTGCAAGATGTCTCTGAATGGGCAGCGTGGGGAGTGCTGGTGTGTGAACCCCAACACTGGGAAGCTGATCCAGGGAGCCCCCACCATCCGGGGGGACCCCGAGTGTCATCTCTTCTACAATGAGCAGCAGGAGGCTCGCGGGGTACATACCCAGCGGATGCAGTAAACCTCAGCCAGCCGGTGCCTGGCACCCCCTGCCCCCACCCCCTCTCCAAACACTGGCAGAGAGAGGAGAGCCTTGCGTGGCGGGTGGGGAGGGTTTTCCAGGAGTTTTGACACGTGTATTTATATTTGGAAAGAGACCAGCACCGAGCTCAGCACACCCCCGCCTTCCCCCTCCCCAGCGGGAGACGCCTGCCCCCGCTCCCCTTCTCCCGTCCCTGCTGGGGAGAAAGGGGTGGTTGTGGTGGCGGAGCTGGGGTGAAGATTTGGGAGGGGGGGAAAAAGAAATTTTTATTTTTGAACCCCCGTGTCTCTTTTGCTTAAGATTAAAGGAAGGAAAAATAAAGTTTTGTGTCTTCTGCCTGAGTCTTTGGGGCGGCCTCCCTGGGGAAGCGATCTGGGACTTGCTGGCCTCGTCTGTCCAGCTCTGTCCCCGACTCCCGGGAATAGGTGGCTGGGAGTGGGACAGGCACAGCCTTCGTTGGGTTGGGAAGGAGAAGGATGGGTCAGCAGGAAGGGGACTCTCTTGTGGCCTTAGCCGATGGACACTTAAAGCCTCCATCCAGGTGGCCCCGTGCAGTGTGGCCACAGGAATCTGGTGTCTCCTCCTGGACTCTCAGCCGAGGCTCTGGCCCCCAAGCCGTCCCTGGGGGGGCAGTGAGGAAGGAGCAGAGGTAGAGCGAGTGCCTTTCTCTCTTATGTTCAGGTGACATTGCAGAGGGGGAAACAGAGCAGGAAGACACCGGACCTGAGGTCCTCTGGCCCCTAAAATAAGGAGAGCGCCCTTCTGTGCAGAGGAAGATGACCCCCAGGTCCCCACGGAAAGGGAGTGGGGTGGTCGTATGCCCACGTGTTCACCAAGGGGTTGCCTCTGGGAATTCGGGTGCTGTTCTCTGAGGGGCCCGAGTAATTGTTCGGCTTCCAGAAGAGCAGTGTTCACAAGACTATGTGGGCGCAGATAAGCAGCCTGTTTGATGCAAAATTCTGTGAGAGTTCTGCCCACTGGGTTCTGGGGCCGCTGACCCCTGGTGAGTTGCAGGGGCCTCTGCACTCCGCAGCGAGCCACGGGGGCAGGGGTGCTCCCCTGTCTCCCCTCCCTGGCACCTGGCACGGAGCCCCACCTTTCCTGTGAGCCCCTCTTCTGTGTCTGGAGTCGGACACTTTCCTGCGGCAGGAGGGGCGGGAAGGTGGTTTTGCTTGACCTTCTCCCTCCTGTCCTTCCTTCTAGCGACTCAGGAGGCAGAAACACACTTGGGACCCTTACCGGGGGGCGAGACGAGCTTCTCCCCTTAGAGGAAAACCAGGTTCCGCAAAGCAGATATATCCGGACCAGAGTGCTCTAGGCTGCACCAGGCCAAGGCCAAGGCCAGCAGGCCATTTGGTCATTCAGCGAGGCCATCTGCTCTGCTGCTCTGAAACTGAGTGAATTCAGTCAATCCTCATGAATCCATCAACAGGGCACTCTTAGGCCCACTTTACAGATGAAGAAAAAACCCACAGAGGTGTCCAACCTCCATGGCCCACACCGGGGCTCCAAACTACAGAGTGTGGGTGCTGCTCAACTGAGTCATGCTGCCCTTGGGGCGCAAGCAGAGCGGGCTGCCTGGAGGGAGCCCAACGCGCTCTGGGCGCGGGTTGGGTCTGCACTCTGTGGGTGGGTCAGCCATCCTGGTTTGGGGTCTGATTTTCTTTCATCCATGGGTGGGTGCTCTTGCGGACCCCGTCCCTGCCCCTTGGCTGCTGCAGCCGTCCTGGGAAGCCCTGGGAAGCCGTAGGCGCTGGCTCTCCCTGCAGACGCGGACTTTCTCAACCCTGGCTCACATTCCAGGGCACTTAAAAAAATACCCACATCAGCATCCCGCCATCAGAGATTCTGATTTTCTTTTTTAATGTTGATTTATTTGAGAGAGAGAGAGAGAGAGACAGAATGCGAGCAAGGGAGGGAGAGAGGGAGACACAGGATCCGAAGCAGGCTCCACGTTCTAAGCTGTCAGCACAGAGCCCCACACGAGGCTCAAACCCACAGACCATGAGATCATGACCTGAGCTGAAGTCGATGCCCAACCCACTGAGCCACCCAGGCCCCCTGGAGATTCTGATCTGATTGGCCTGGAGTGGAGCCCAGGTAGGGTTTTCTTTTTCTTTCTCTCTCTCTTTTATTTTTAGGGTCCCAGGCGATTCTAACACAGAGCTGGGCAAAAAGAAAGCTGGAGTCAGGACACCCGGGTTTGAATCCTGTCTCACCACTTCCTGTTTTATTGCCCTGGAGCTAGTTGGCTTCTCTGAGACTCAGTTCTGCACTTCTCATGGGGATGATCTCAGCCTCAAACAACAGGGCAGTATCAGTGTGAGACCATGGATGTGAATGTGCTTTGGAAACTATAGGACTGTATTAAATGGGGTGGGGGGAGAGCAAGGNTTTCTGTAGTATTTTTGCAGAGTGCTCATTTCCACATCACTTGCCCACAGACTCCCTGTGCTGTAAACCCTCTGAAAGAGGAGGATTTTATGGTTGAGCAATACTCCCACTGGGCTCTAACTGCAGGAACGCCTGATGGCTGGATGGACAGCATCCCCCAGAAACCTTTGCTGAGGGAAAGTATAATTGCTCCCAAGTGGGAAGATGGGTGGAGGGATCTTGAGGATGCCAGGCGAGTTGCTCACCTTCTGGAAGTGCGGGGCGGCTGACAAACACTGGGGCTATACTGCCACCGTGGGGCAGCACAGGAAACTGCAGCTGACTTTCCGCGGGGTTTCCGAGGGTCATTTTGCTTAAGTAGTGGTCCCAGGTCCATTTAGGGGCTTGGGTGCTTGTTACACTTGCAGACACAGGGGACCCATCGCCGCAGGCTGCCTGAGCTAGAATCCAGGGAAGGGATCTGGGAATCTGCATTGAAACACACCTCCTGGGCCATTCTAATTCGTAGAGTCACCTAGTTTCTCGGTGGCCTAATTTGTACAATTCAGGGCAAATCCAGAGCCTCTTGTTTAGAAATTATTAAGAATTTCAAGGAACAGGGGCGCCTGGGTGGCTTAGTCGGTTAAGCGTCCGACTTTCGCTTAGGTCATGATCTCGCGGTTCGTGGGTTCCAGCCCCGCGTCGGGCTCTGTGCTGACTGCCAGCTCAGAGCCTGGAGCCTGTTTCAGAGTCTGTGTCTCCCTCTCTCTCTGACCCTCCCCTGCTCACGCTGTCTCTCTCTCTCTCTCCTAGAAATAAATAAAACATTAAAAAAAAAATTAAAAAAAAAAAAAAAAGAATTTCAAGGAACACCCGGGTGGTTCAGTCAGTTAAGTGTCTGACTTGGGATCAGGTCACGATCTTGCAGTCTGTGAGTTTGAGCTCCACATTGGACTCTCTGCTGTCAGCACAGAGCCTGCTTTTCAGATCCTCTGTCTCCCTCTCTCTCTGCTCCTCCCCTGCTCTGTCTGTCTCTCTCAAAAATAAACATTTAAAAAACTTATAAAAAAGAATTTCAAGACAGTCACAGCAGAGGATTAAGTATGACCACAGGCTGCGTGCCTGTGCCACGGGCCCTGTTCCTAAGCCCTCCGGATCCGTATGGACGCTGAGGCAGCGACCGCCACTGTTAGTATGTCTTGAGTCCTGGCTCCCTACGACACAGCGGGTGAGACCATGTCTCTGGAGGTGAGGCAGTCTTTGAACAGAATTTGGACTCTACTACTTACAACTTATGAGACTTTGGACGCATTCCTAACCGCTGAGCTGTATTTATTTCCCTTTTAAATATTGGGATAATTTCCTTGTCAAAATTTGCTTTGAGAACATAAGATTATTTCTGTCGCATAATAAGTGTTGCCTATGTGTAGTTAGTACCACACTCTCGGCTCGGGGTTTGGGTTTTCGGATGCGAAGATGAAATAGATTATGGCCTCTGTCCTGAAGGGTTGACATTGTAGTGGACAGAAAGAGCCGCGGAAGTCTATGTGTCCCTGCGCAGGACAGAGGTGTGCCCCGGTGCACTTAGGAGGAATATCTATGTCCCCACAGGAGGTAGGAATTTCGGGGAAAGACGTGGTGAGTGTGCGTGTGTGTGTGTGTGCGCGCGCGCGCGCGGGGGGAGGTTCAGGCAGAGAACAGCATGAGGTACGTGGGAGCTTGAGGCTCCCTGTGGTAGAGAGAGGGTGTAAGTAAAGGAACAGCTGGAGAGGAAGTCAGAGGAGAGCTCATCAGGAAGGATTTGGGGGGTTCTTGCTGAGGGATTTCAGCTTTGGACTGAAAGGAAAGCATTTAAGCAGAGGGTGGGCATGACAGGATGGGTGCTTTTTCTTTTTCTTTTTTTTTAATATTTTTTTATTTATTTCTAGGAGAGAGAGAGACAGCGTNTGATGTGGGGGTTTGATGTCATGACCTTGGGATCCCGACTTGAGCCGAAATCAAGAGTTGGATGCTCAACTGACCGAGCCACCCAGGTGCCACGGGATCTGTGTTTTAGAAAGTGAACTCCAACTGTGATATCTTCCAGGGAGGACACGGAAGAGGCTGGGAGGTCCTGGCAGGAGGAAATGGCAGTGACCCAGGTGAGAAATGAGCGTGATTTGGACTAGACAGGGAGGGGGAGAGCAGGGTCAGACATGAGGGTTTTCTTTTCTTTTTTTTTTTNCACCCAACCGACTAAGCCACCCAGGCGCCCCAGGACGGGTGCTTTTTCTGTTTGTTTTCAATTTTTTATTACAGAGAGAGAGAGAGAGAAGAGTGCAGGGGAGAGGGGCGGAGGAAAAGAGAGAGAGAGAGAGAGAACAGACTTCAGGCTCAGCGTGGAGCTTGATGTGGGGGTTTGATGTCATGACCTTGGGATCCCGACTTGAGCCGAAATCAAGAGTTGGATGCTCAACTGACCGAGCCACCCAGGTGCCACGGGATCTGTGTTTTAGAAAGTGAACTCCAACTGTGATATCTTCCAGGGAGGACACGGAAGAGGCTGGGAGGTCCTGGCAGGAGGAAATGGCAGTGACCCAGGTGAGAAATGAGCGTGATTTGGACTAGACAGGGAGGGGGAGAGCAGGGTCAGACATGAGGGTTTTCTTTTCTTTTTTTTTTT
>NW_027536464.1:2621975-2644329 GCF_008692635.1 Crocuta crocuta
ATTTATTTCTAGGAGAGAGAGAGACAGCGTGAGCAGGGGAGGGGCAGAGAGAGAGGGAGTCACAGACTGAAACAGGCTCCAGGCTCTGAGCTGGCAGTCAGCACAGAGCCCGACGCGGGGCTCGAAACCACGAACCGCGAGATCATGACCTAAGCGAAAGTCGGACACCCAACCGACTAAGCCACCCAGGCGCCCCAGGACGGGTGCTTTTTCTGTTTGTTTTCACTTTTTTATTACTGAGAGAGAGAGAGAGAAGAGTGCAGGGGAGAGGGGCGGAGGAAAAGAGAGAGAGAGAGAGAGAACAGACTTCAGGCTCAGCGTGGAGCTTGATGTGGGGGTTTGATGTCATGACCTTGGGATCCCGACTTGAGCCGAAATCAAGAGTTGGATGCTCAACTGACCGAGCCACCCAGGTGCCACGGGATCTGTGTTTTAGAAAGTGAACTCCAACTGTGATATCTTCCAGGGAGGACATGGAAGAGGCTGGGAGGTCCTGGCAGGAGGAAATGGCAGTGACCCAGGTGAGAAATGAGCGTGATTTGGACTAGACAGGGAGGGGGAGAGCAGGGTCAGACATGAGGGTTTTCTTTTCTTTTTTTTTTTTAACATATTTTTTTTTAAATGTTTATTTATTTATTTTGAGGGAGGGAAAGAGAGAGAGCCCGAGTGGGGACAGGCAGAGAGACAAGGAGAGGGAATCCCAAGCAGGCTGTCCACACTGTCAGAGCAGAGCCCGACACAGGGCTTGAATCCATGAGCTGCAAGATCATGACCTGAACCAAAATCAAGAGTTGGATGCTCGTGTGACTGAGGCACCCAGACGCCCCAGATTTGAGAGTTTTCGAAGAGATGGCCGATTCCTGGGATCTGGGAACTTGTTGGAGGTAGAAGATGAGGAGTCAGCAATGACACTGGGGGTCAGGCTATGGCAACCGGGTAGATGGCGGTACCATTCTCTGGAATGGCAACGAGGAAGAGAAGAAGGATTTGGGGAAGAGGAGAGGATGCTTTGGGGGGAAGGTGATGAGTTCAAATTTTGTTCTTGTTTTTGAATGTGCAGTTTGTAAGGTGTAAGGTTAAAATAAGATAGGCAAGGTACCTGAGCATACAGGGTGAATTTAGTTCTGAGCACCCTGAAGTGGGGTTGCCTGTGGGACACTGGGTAGAGAAGACACTCTTGACTTCCCCTCACCCTCGTTCTGACATCCAGTTCATGAACAACACCCATCGGTTCTATCCACGAGGTACTATTCCTCTGTGCCCCTTTCGCTCCTTTGCTGTCACCTACGCAGCAGGAGAGGGGTGGTCGAAGGGGAAGGGTGAGAATAGCAAGTGCGAAGGGCAGAGGAAGGGGGCTGTCTTTTGGAAGCAAGAGGAAGGGTTCAGGAGGGAGGGGAATGGGGAGATGGCTTTCTGGCTAAGTCCACGGGGGTTTGGATGGGAAGGTAGGACATTCTCACAGGCGGGTCTTGCTTTTCTCTGATGGGGAGAAACATGAAAGGGTGTTGTAGACACGAGGGAGTGTGGGAGGGAGGCGCATCTAGCAGGTTTTCCAGGCAGGATTTGGAGGTTGGGGATTGCTTGGTGAGGCCAGCCCACACTGTGGTGGGACCTTCTCCATCAGGGCTCAGCAGGGCTGAACGGAAGTGCCAGTGTTGGCTGGTGAGGCTTCTCCAGGGCAGGCGGGATCCAGAAAAGCAGAGGCAACAGTGGAGCCCTGGGTCTAGTCTCTTTAGGGAAGGAGGCAAAGGCGGAGAGGCCGGATGGCTTGGAAAATAGAATGGGGAGACCAAAGACTCATTCTCTCGTGAGTAAGACGCTGATGTTGCAGCCCCCACCTGTTTCCTCACTGTGATACAGAGTACGAGTGGAGTGGGAGAGTGGGGTGTTCGGATCCTCCGTGTGGAACCCTTCAGGGTCCTGAGGCTCAGAGTGTGCCTTCTGAGCGTTGAGCGTTTAGAGGAGAGATTGTTGAAGTCAACAGCATAGCGAGCAGAGTCTGTCTCTGGAAGCGTGGCCATGGGCCAGCACGGCAGGCTGGCGGGGAGTGCAGCGTACGACTGGGCTCCGGGCGCCCGCCCAGCCCTACTGGGTCACAAGGACCCCATGAGTGTCCAATCACTGGGGTGCTGTGGGGGTTGTCCCAATGACCCCTGAATCCTGCAGGTCAGGGTGGGGCGGGGCAAGGACTGGAACAGCCAGGAGCCAGAATCCTAGGTGACCTTGTGGGTGAGCAGGAAGTTCACACATGAGGGTTGTCAGGGCAGGGGGGAGGCCCGAGGGCAGCAGTGGAGCCTGGTGGAGGGAGGAGCAGTGGGGAGAAGAGTCCTGGTTCATATACCCCCACCCCCCAGCAGCAAGGGGGCAACAGTAGGGTGAGCCACTGACAAGGGAGAAGCCAGGTGACAGTCCTGGGGCAGGGAGTACCATGTGGCTGGACCAGCACAGCCTTCCTGAACTCTCCCTGGGCTCCCTCATCAACCCCCCTGCAAAGGGAAGTGAATAGATGCTCCATCCCTCTCTGCACGCCCTAGCTCATCTAGCAGAGGCAGAGCCACAGTCTTTGCCTTTGCTGCTGGGCGCTGTCTGAACAACCTCATGGCTGAAGAGTCTCAGGGAGGAGAGTTTCAGTGACCCTTCAGAAGGATGCATGCCCAATGCCAGGCCAACCCCTTCGCCAGGCGGGGATGTTCCCAATTACTCCACGGACCGCATGGCTCAGATGGGGGAGGGGTTACCGGGCTTTGGGCTGGGCAGAGTGGGGATGCCACCAACTCTACAAGTTGTGTCCGAGGACCGGGTAGCCCTTGGGTGCAGTCAGCGGGATGCATAAAGGGCAGTGTGCTCCTGTGCACCCCGTGCACCCCACACATGAAGGGCGGGCATGGACACCCCACACATGAAGGGCGGGCATGGACATTGGGAAGAAGGGGCCCGGGAGAAAGCAAAGGCAGATAGTGGGACAATGTATGAACTGTGCTCTTTCAACGGCTGTAAGGTTAAAATCTGGCTTGCTCGCCGTTTTATGGCTTTCTTCTTCACTGGAGGCTGGGCAGGAGCGGGAGGCAGGGTTCACGCTGGCCAGAGGTTCCCAGGAGTTAAGAGCTTACACGAGGCACTAGAATCAGCAACTGAGGAACATTCTAGAAATGCCTTCCTGAAAATCCTCTCCAAGGAGAAGGGCCCCATCATTTGCTAAAGGGTAGATTAAGGCCACTTTACTTAATAGCAGGGGCTGAGATTACATGATGATAATAACATAAAAACAGTAGTTGAGCACCCATTGACTAATTGCTGCTCTAAGAATGTTGTGTCCATTAACTCACTGGAATATTTTGAATGGATGGAAAAGGGGGCACCCAGGTGTGGATGGGGGGCTGGGTCTGGGGGCTCCTCTGTGGAGGGAGCAGGCCCCTCAGCCTTGCCCCTGTCTGGCCCTTTCTCCTTGCCCTGTGGAACGTGGCCTGAGGGGACCCCTGTGTGTCTCTCACCCTTCATCTGCCTCCCTGGGCCCTCGGAGGACGCTGACGCAGGCTAACTGAATGCATAACTTTATTAAATAAATGCTTTGTCATGACAAAAGACAAAGATCAAGGAGTAACATAAATTATAAGTTGAATAAATAGTATACAGCAATCTTCACTTTTTTTTAATAAAACGTGAGATCCTCTGGCTTTTTGTTTTTGTTTTTGTTTTTTTATTTCCTCAGGTACAAAATGCTAAACAGGAGGCGAGCCCCTCAGCATTCAGGTGATTTTTTTCCCGCTTTTTTTTTCCCCACAAACTGGTTTTATTTGTCGATTTATCTTTTCATCCTTTTCACCAGTAAAGATTATGAGCATTTATTTAAAAAAAAAAGTTGAAAACAAAACAAAAGGAGAGAGAGAGTTACGGTATGTATGTACGTAAAACTACAAAGAGCTACTGTAATATGTGCTGTGGTTATTGCTGTCTTAAAAAAAGAAAAGAGAAATAAAAACCGGTAGGCAACTCGGAATCTGAAGGAATCTTGTCTGACAACTGTCTATCCATGTGGGCTACTGTGCGGTGGTGGAGGTGGTGGTGGCGGGAGATTTGGGACTCAGGCTGGTGGCCGGGGACCAGGGAGGTAGGTGGGGGGCAGGGTGCCAGGCGCAGGCGGCTGGCCTTCCCCACCTTCCCTTTCCCCATTGGAGAGGGGGCCAGAGTCTGTGAAAATGGCTAACCTATATACTCCATTAGAAAACCAAGAAAGTAGGTTTAAAAAAAGAAACAAAAACCTAGGAGGGAAAAAAAGTGGAGAAAAGTGCAAAAATAAGTCTTGCACTTAGTGGTTTTAAAAATAAAGACAGTACAACACCCAGGTGGCCGGCTGTCAGGTCCCCATCCCCTTGTGCAGCCGCTTCTCAAAACCCGGCCTCCTTCCTCTCAGAAGCCAGAAATGTCCTCCTTGAGCCCAAGGATTGCTTCTCCTTGGCCCACTCCCCTCTCGAGATCCCCCCTGCATGGCAGCCCTCTCGGGAGGGGGCTGAGCAGAGGGAGAGGGGTGGCTGTGGGCCAACTTGAGGGCGACTCGGCGGCTGCCTGGTGGCGCTGTGGCTGCCAACATGCTGGGTGGTGGGAGAGCAGAGGTCAGGCCCATCTCCCCCAGGGGAGGCTGACCCTGCGGTTACCGTGGAGACCAATGAGGTGGGGGGGAGGGGGGAGGAGACAGGAGGTAGACCACACGAGGCCTCCTGGGCCTCCCGTCCTCCCGTGTGTGTGTGTGTGTGTGTGTGTGTGTGTGAATGTCTCCAGGCCTGGCTGTCCAGGCCTGGCTGTCTGAGAACTTTCGAGTCTCTTCCGTCCCAGATGCCCTGCTTTGCCCAGGTGGGTAAGGAAGCTCTGGAGGAAGGAGGCTCGGTCCTGGCTAGGCCTCCCTTGGTCACCGGGCAGCGGTGTGGAAAGGATGGATGTCCTCCCACTGTGAGAGTGAGGCATGGGTCAAAGGGGGATGGGAAGAGGCCTTCTGTTGGGGGGGAGGAAATACCGAGTCTTGAGGCCACTGAAAACCGGGAGCCTAAGGCCTCCAGGCGAATAAACAGTAGCCATCAGGCAGCCTGGACTCAAGAAGGTCCCTGCTCAGGCCCCCAGCTGGTGGTGTTGCCCATCTGCCTTCCCTCCTGCCTGCCCCAGGGATGCTCCATCTTCCTCGATGACTCCCTTTCCGGGCCAGGCCTCCCTCCTGGGAGGTTACTCTCATCCGTCACGAAGGACCAGCATCCTCTGGGGAGTGGCCAGCCGACCAGTCACCCTCTGCAAAAACGCTGGCCTCACAGGCCTCAGGGAGGCAGCCTCAATGGCAGAAGCCTGAAGACGCTGGTGGGGTTAAACCAGGCCATCCTTCCCCCCCACCTCGTGGCCGACAGCAAAGGGCCGAAGTCAGGGACAGATGCCCTCCAGAGTCCAGTAAACAGCAGGGGAAAGAGACAGCTCCTCTCAAGAACCAGGTCCAGGTCTTGGGAGGGGTGTGGGGAGGGGTATGCAATTCCTGGCTCAGTCTTTTCTTAGGGGGAATGGCACCCCAGTATCCATTCGGCAGATCCCAGTTAGAAGACTGCTCAAGGTCCACAAAAAGAAAGGGCAAACGGGAGAGTGGCTTGGGAAAGGTTTACAATACTGGCCTAAGACACAGAAACAATGAGTTGGGGTTTGGGGACAGTTGTGCAGAGAGATGGGGCGCACCGACGCGGCAGGTCAAGTAAGTCCTCGCGGCTGCCATCCTCATAGGGCCCTTTGTCCTATGACAATCAACCATCTTTCCTGTCCCAGCCAACTGTCCTGTTGGGGGACAGGAGACCCCCCCCCCACATTGAGTTCCACAGCTTCAAGTTTCCCACCAGCCGAAATCTATCTGCTTCTCTGCTTCCCTCTTCATTGCCCCAAGTTCGGTGTCGGGGTGGCCTCCACGGTGTCACGTCATCAGGAGAGAGTGGAGAGGGCAGCGTTCGCAGCAAGAAGGGGTCTCCTTTGCCAGGGTCCAAGCTCCCTTTCCTGGCAGGTCATCTCCAGCCTCAGAGGACAGCCCCACGGCTGCCAATTTGTGGAGGAAGTCAGCAGGAATGGGTATTTTCTTGTTTCAGAATCTGGCTGCCAAACAGCAGCCCCCTCACAGCATCCATTTCCTGGTCGTCCTGGGCTTTTCTTCCATCCTCCACGCCAGGGACACGGCCTGCACAGGCCCGTGCAGGGCTTGAAAGACTCTAGCTTCAGTCCCTCATTGAGGGTTGAAGGTGGCCACCTGAGTGCATGGTCTTGTCCCTTCAAAACCACGGCCAATCTCTCTCTGCTGTTCCTTGCTCCTGTCCAGAGGTGAGGGTCTAGGACCCCCCTCAAGTTGCCCACCTTTCCTGGCTCTCAGGCCTCGATTAAGCTCATTGCTTTCTGGGAAACTGTACCCCCATTTTTCTCTTTCTTTCCTCTTGAATCCCAAAGGGCATAGAGGGTGGGAAGCCGGGGAAGTTTCTCTCGGCTTTGTCCCCGCTTTCGGTTGCTTTGCTCCAAAGCTGGAACAGAGCAGTCCCCCTCCCCCACCACCTCCCTCCCTCCAGCCCCAGCCCTCCATACTCCTTCTACTGCGGCTGCGCAATGCAATCACTTTTATTGTTCCTGTATTGAAACTGGTTCGCTTCCATCCTGCTTGCTGCCATCAAGTCCCTTCAGTGTCTCTCCTGCTCTTCCAGCATGAAGGCCCAGAGAGGCTTTCAAAATGCAGGCTCTGCCCGGATGAAACGAAAAGCCTGGGCAGAACCAGTGGGTCAAACTTGGACTTGGCGTGCTCCAGTGGTGCAGGGCCCGAGCCGGTTAGTTAGTTCCAGAGGGTCTAAAGGATGCACTAAGGGCACGGGGAGGGGGCAGGGGGCAGGGGCAGACAGCCCTCATCTACCTGGCTTGGTGGTGCCGACGGACACACGCACAGAGGAAATCGTTTAAAAAATCCAACACTGTGGCCCACCAAGGGTTGAGTTTGCCGCTTGAGGGAGGCTGGCAAAACTAGAGTTAAGGGTTGTGTTGGAAGAATATGGGTTTTCTTGGTTTTTCTCCCCAAATGAGGACGTTCCTCAGTGCCCAGCCCCCCGCCCCNAAAGATAATGCAAAACTTTGAAAGAAAGGAAGAAGGAAAAAAAAGAAAGAAAATAGATTTATATGCCTTATATACGACTACATGGAGCCTCATAGATAAATACGAGGCCACCTTGTTTTCATCCTCCCCCCACAGAGGCCGTGCTAATAGTGAATTGAGTGCAATGAGCAGCCGAAACCACGGTGGTGCATGTCGGCCTGATCTAGTCAACCTGGAGAAGCAAGTCTCTCCACTCTGGGGGTGTGTGCTGGGTTCTAAAAGGCTGCACGGGGAGTGAAAGATGTACACAAACTTAGTCTTTGTGTATCTACTTAGGAAAATCTATCTATCTAGTAGCACTCGGTTATTCATTTGTTTTGTTTTGAGAAGAATGGAATGCATTTTCGTTTTTAGAAGTTTTGGGGAGGGAGAACCCTCTGCTGCGTGAGCGGGGAGGAGGGGCGGGTTCGAGCCATGCAGTTTGCTGGCTGGAGGTGGAGAAAGATCCAGGAGAGGCACTGACCCCTTCTGTCTTTCCCTTTCTCCCCCTGCACGACCAATCCAGTCGGGAAAGCCCCCAGGGGTGTCATGGAATGCCACACCTTGGGCCATACCTTCTAGCGCCCAAACGTCTCCCATCTCCCAACTCAGGCCAGGGCCGGACACGACAGGTGGGTCCGGTCCCGGTCCCGGTGATCTTTCCTTCCTGCCCACATTCTTCTTTCCTTTTTCGAAACTCCGTTTATCTCCCCCTCTCTTCTACACGTGCACTTTCTTCCCTTCTCTCTCGTGCTCCTCCTCCCTTCCCCTCCCTGTCCATTCAACTTGCTTCAAAAAGAAAACCGTTTTCAAGGGAGGGGCGGGTCTCCTTAGCTTTTTGCATCTTGCTGTTGCCGGTTTGAAAGTTGAGACCTTGCTAGAGATTCCGAGGTCCTCAGTTTCCTCAAATAGATAGATATATGTATTTCCCCTTAAATGAGATGAAATGAGTGGCGTCCTGGGGTGGAGGGAGGTGTTGGCTGGAGTCGGGGCTGGGGGTGGGATGGGGCGAGGGAAGGATGGGGAGGGGACGCGTCACTCAATGTTGCTGCTGTCGAAGGTGTGGCACTGAAAGTCCCCATCGACATACTCCATGCCTGGCAGCTTCATCCCATACTTGTCCACACACCAGCAGATGCCACGTTTGCGGCCACGGGAAGGCTTGCACTGGGGTGGGGAGAGCGACAGGCAGTGAGGGTGGCTGTCCCCCGAGGCTCTGCTCCTGTCTGGCCCTTGTTCTGGCCCTTGTCTTCCCTGCCCCCACACAGATTCTTAACCCTGATCTCAACCACGGGGTTCTGCTAAGCCCCCTGCACCGGGATGGCCCCAGGGAAAATGCCAATTTAGACAGTCTGCCCTTGATTAGCTCTTACAACCTCTTTTTTTCTGTCACCCGTTCAGGGTCCTCCTCTTGGTGTTCTCCCTGTGGCTACATGATGATGATGGTGAGGGTGGGGGTGGGGGTGATGGTAGAGGGCATCACTTGCGCAGCTTTGTCACATACCCGACACTACTTAACACTTCCTACATGGTCCATACTGTTGTAAGGGCTTTACAAAGAAAAGTCCACTATCGCTCATAACTCTAAGGACAATGGGTACAATGATCATTTTGCATGAGAAACTGGAGGCAGAGACACTAAATAACTAGGTAAGGAGGACACAGCTCCTAAGTGGGAGAGCCAAGAGTTGACCCAAGGCCACCTCGATTTTGACCTCCAACTTAGATGGAGGTTACCCTTAGGGGGCGTCAGTGTCACCTGGGAGGGAACTTGTTAGAAATGCAAAATTCTCAGAGCCCATCCCAGAAACTCTGGTCAGCAATTGGTGTTGTATAAGCCACCCCGTCATTCGTCATTCGTCATTCGGACGCCCCAGGAAGTGTGAGAACCACTGGCCTAAGGGAATGGGTACCACTTGAATAGGCTAAGTATTATCCGCTTAACCAACAGCAGTGTTGCCCAAAGGGCTGTGAATGGGACATAAATTATTTCGGGGGTGCCTGCTGAAAACATGTTCTGAAGTCATTATCTGTGTATGTATGTATTTATGTGTGTGGTTATCAGAAAATAGGATGTACCACATGTGATATGACATGGTGATATAAAGTTCCCTCTTTAAATGAATTCATGGAAACAAGGCGGATCATTAAAACTTGAGTAGATTATAGTACAGGAGAGAGTGGGAAGCATGATGACTGGGGAACGTGCACGGATACTGGGGGTTCTGGAAACACTATTGTTAATGACAGAATCTTAAGCATTTAGCGGTAAAAATTTCCTGGCAAGTGCCATTTCAGCAGCCCTCTGAACTGGGTGGGTGCAGGGATGGGGCGGGGACAGGGAGAGCGTACCTGCTTTCTCTTGTAGAATCCTTTGCGGTCACAGTTGGGCAGGTACACGGCCCGGGGCACCATACGTGGGCTGGCTTTGAGCTCCTGCAGGGACGCCTCCATGTGTCTGCGGCAGGGGCCCTGTGTGGGGACGGCAGGGATGAGAGACATGGCCGGACCCAGACGGAAACTACCTGTATATGCAGAACGCACGGCCAAGCGCATGGGGGCTGAGGGTCTGTTGAGATTTTTGTTCCAATTAGTTGCTACCAAAGACCTTTCCTCCTCTGGGTGTAGAAAAGTGTGCGGAACCTGAGTGTGACCAGGCATGAAGGCGTGTTGTCCCACTTGCCTTCCGCAACACCCACCTTCAGCTTTTCCATCCTGCTCTGATTAAGTCCGGGGGTGGTCGTCGGATGCCCTAGGGGAGTGTGCAGCTTCTGCCCAGGTGAGGGCACAGCTCCTGGCGTGTGTTTGCTGCAACAGCCTGGCACCTTCCTCGAATGAGCACCACCACTACTGCTCACTCGATCAAGCCCTGAGTCCTGATAAACGCAGGCTCTGAAAATTCTTCTGGATCCCAAGCTGATCTAAGTGATAGGTCCCCTTGAGGTCCAGCCTAAGCACCCGCTGCCACACATGCTCACTCAGAAGCAGAGGAGAGTCAAAAGTCAGGGAGTGGCAGAGGTGGCCTAGTGCGGATGCCGATGCGGATGGGAAGAGAATCATTGAGACTCACCTGCTCAGATTCCTGTCTCATCTCAGGTGCAGAGATGACCCGGGGATGGGCAGTGTTCTCAGCGCCCCCCACAAACTTGGACTGGGTCAGCTTCTTTCTGCGGTCCTTCTTCACGGCCTCGGCCTTCAGCTCGGAGATGCGGGTGTGCTTGGGCCGGAAGATCTTGGGCGAGTAGGTCTCCTCTGCCATCTCGGAGGTGGTTGGTTCCTCGTGCTCATGGGAGTCTCTCTCTGCAGGGGAAGGAGGCAAAGGATCAGCGTCAGGGGTGAGATGCAGGTTGGGGGGCGGGCAGAAATAGGTGACAGCCCAGTGTGGATGGGAAAGGCCAAGTCTATCCTATGTGGGTGGGTCTTTGCGCCTCCAGGACTTTTGGAGCTGGGATGGATTCTGACTTGGGAAACTGGGATGGGAATAGGACAGTCCTCGGGGTCTAGGCTAGCAGGGTGGTGGTGGGGACCATCATCATGAAGAGGAGGGGACCTGAGAGAGCCAGACATGTGGGGCCTGGAGGGAAGCAGAGCTGGTGGCAGGGTGGGGGGACCTGGAACCCCGAGCTGGCTCTGTGCTCCGGGCCCTGGGAGGCAGGAACATAACTCAGCTCCAGGCCAAGAGAGGCTGACAGCTGGCTGGGGCTGGAGCAGTTATATATAGGAGAGACTTGGTGACAGTCTATACTTAGCTGACTTATGACCTTTAAAGAAGTAGGACTTTGTTCATTTATTTGTTGATCTGTTAATTCCACCGCCTGGCCTTGTCTCCACCCACAGACTTCCATTACATTCTTATCTCCTAGGCACCCTTCTCTGGGTCCCCGTTTCTCCTCACAGCTCTTGGACCCCACCAGCCTTTGCAGACCCAGAGTTGTTCTTCCCAGTTGGTCAGGGCGTGGCCAGGATGCCCATCGTGAGAGTAGGTGCAAGGTGGGGTGGATGGGGGCAGCGAGGCCCTGCCTTCAACGCCTCTTTTCTTTTTAGATTTTAGAAAGAGAAAATAGGGCTCTGGAGTGACCCTGAGTAACTCAAATGGGGAGAGGGAAAATCCAGTCCTCTGCCCACTCCACCACGACTGGGCTCTCCAGGAGCCATGAAGACAAGGCACTGGGCTGGGAAATAGAGGGAGAGGAATCCGGCGAGGTGGGGATGAGGGGATGCACAGGGAAGGAGAATCTTGGAGGGAAGACACTGTTTTGTGTCCCCGGGGCAGAGGCTCTCTTCCCAGGGGGAGTTCCAGGTGTGGGGTGAGGAAGGCGTTTGGGGACCCGGCCTAACCCGGTCAGGATGGCAGGTGGCAGGAAGCACCTGGGCACCTGTTTGTCTCTTGGCTTGGGATTTGTCAAACTTAATTGACTAGGTATCCGGTTTTTAAGGCCCTGGCAGGGAAGTTCCCCGCCCCGAGAAGCCGCCACAGGTTTGCAGTGTTTTGGGTGGTTCGCTGACTTGGGTATTTATCCATAGTGAGGAAGAGAAGTAGTCACTGGAGAAGATGACGGCGAGAAAGCAAACAGCAGTGCAACGGGCAGGCTTTCTCTGAGCAGGGCATTCAGTGCCAGCTCCCCACCCCCCATTTTTGGTCTTTCCCTCCCTCTTCCCACCTCATCTTGACTCAGTGCTCTGACTCTATCAAACCTGTCGTGATGGTTAACTGGCGTGGTGCTGTGCCTGATAGATGGAGGCTCGCCTTCTAGGGTTGGCTCAAGGAGTGGGGTTTGGAGCAAATCAACTTTTCTCAGTTGTAGGACAAGCTAAGATGGGGTGAGGTGCAGGGAGGAGCAGAGCTGGCTTGGGGGAAATCTGCACAAACTGAAAGGCTAGGGCTCTGTTGTCTAATAACTTAGACCCAACCTGAGGCTCAGGTCATGGAGGGGGGTGTGTGGGAAGGAAATGCCAGCCGTGGCACAGAAGTGTTGCTGAGCTTATCTTGCTGGGTGATCTGAGGCACTTCACTCGACCTCTCTGGGAACAACCAAGCATTCGGACTTCATAAAGCAGCTGACCACTGAGGTAGGAGAGAGGGCAAGAGAGAGTTGCCATTGAAAGGCTGGGGAGCATTCTGGGGTGCATGGACACACCCCTTCCCTAATCAAGAGTATGACCACATAAAGTGAGGGAGGGGTGGGCCAGGTGCTGACCAGCACACGGCAGAGGGCTGAGTGTCTCCTTTAGAGGCTGCTCCAGCCTGGGCCACAGGGCCAGCAAATTGTCCTCGGGGCACCTGCGGGGCTGGGCTCCAGGAGTCCTCTCCTTCATGAGAGAGATCCCAGGAAGCCGCTTACCTCCAGGTGCTGGCTGTTACCAGCTCCTGGAATCCTTCTAATAGGCCGTCAGGTCCACCTCCCTGTGTCCAAGCAGGAACAAGTACGTACACGTATCTCAGGGGGCTCTTTTTGGTTCCTGAAGACATCTGGGGTGGGAGTGCTACCCCTCCTCCTCTGGCCACCTGTTTTGCAGGGGCCCCTCTGTCCCTTTGGTCACAGGTTGTCCTCCTCCAGATCTGGTGTCACCTCCCATGGAGCCTCTCTCTCTGGCCTTGCGGGGAGGGCAGCTTGCTGGCTCCCAGCACGCCATGTATCGACAGCTTTCCTCAAGAATCTTCGCCTTTTAGGCCTTTTTCTAAGAAGTGCTATGGGTCGCCCTTACCCTTGACTCACTCTTCCTGGGAGGAGGATGGCGCTGTTAACAGTGGCTCAATAAACTTGGGAGCAAATTTTCCTTGACCTCAGTCTTTTCTCTCTAAGTGTTCAACATGGCCAAGGCACATGTTGATCCCGGAAAATGATGTCGATTCCGGTATGTTCTCAGAGGAACTCAAAACACTGCTGCAAGCCCCCTCTCCTTCTCCAGGCTCACCAAGGCGGGGGTCCCGAGGGCATACCCTCCCCCGTTCGCAGGCTCTTTGGCTGCTTATGAACTTTGTTTTGATGTGCCTCCTGGTTTTCGGTGCCACTTAACCCCATGGGACCTCTTACTTAGGCGGCAGGACAGTTGAGTATCAAAGCTAGTAATCAGGGTCTTGTGGTCACCTGCAGCCTCCCAAGACAGTGGAAACTTGGCACCAAGCCGGCGCAGAGCTACGAAGATTAAAAAGCTGGAAAGTAAGACCGGAGCTGGAATGCCAGAGCCAGCTAGCCCTACTCAGCGGCTTCCTGGCCAAGTCATAAATAGGCTTTCAATTTGGGAAGGGTTTAAGTTTTCAATGAGACAGGCAGGCGGCTGCTCCTGCACTTTTTCATCAAGAGAATATGGACCAAAGCTTCACAGGGGATTTAGGTGGGATGAAGGGGGGGACTTCCTGGTGACGATGCCCGGCAACTTCAAAGGGCAGGAGGGCTATGGAAGCTGGTCCACAAACAGGTCACTACCTCCACATGGCCAGTAGATGGCGGAGGAGACTGATGGCCAAACAACATGTTTTCAGTGCGTCTGTCTAAGGACTGTAAGCAATTTTAAAATCTGGGATTTGGGTGCTTTCCTTCCCTACTTCTGCGACAGCTACCAAAGTCCTCCCCTTCTCTCTGTGTGTCTGCACCATGCATTTGGGGAGTTAGGGGGATAGCCAGTCGAGGACTGGAAGAAAACTCACGTGTGGGGAAGGTGTGAGAGTGGGAGGCTTGCTGGAGGGGCAGGGACAATGCCAACCTGTGCATAGCCCTAGCCCTGTGCTGCTTCTCTAATTCTCACTTCTGCAGCTGAGAAGTGATCTGGGGCGGAAGAGAGACACATCCAGGGCCTCCCTTCCCATCTCTGGATGTCATTTTGAAAGGATTCTGCAGCAGATGGAAAATGCGGAATGTTTCGGTGGTTGTTCCCTCCTCCAAGGGATGGTGGAGGCAGGGCCCTTGGATTCCACAATCTCATCCAGCGACCGAGGAAGTGAGGGCTAGCATGTCATCCTGATGGTTGCCTTTCAGGGGGGTTCTGAGTCGGGTCTGCCTCCCTAACACAGTCCTTCCAACCAGCTCCCGGAGGGCCCCAGCCCCCACCACGTCAGGGTGGCCAACTCCGGTCCTTTTCCATTCCTAAGGCGCTCCCGGTTCAGAGCACTGCACCAGCACCCAGAGGCACAACACGGCTGTTCCTGCACCGACAGGAGGAGGAACGTGCCATTTTCATGGCCCAGCAAACACAGAGGGTGTCCGGCTATAGGCCCAGCTACTATGGACCCAAGGGCACCCTAAGGTAGGCAGCTCCACTCACAGCAAAGTGTCTGATGCACCACCGTGCTGTCTGTGGCCAAACTCTGGCTGCCTCTGCTCTCTCGCGGGGGCTGGATGCTCCTGCTGGTGAGTTCTGATTCCATCCTTTTCCCCAGCTCAGTGATGGGATGTCGGGAATCCGCTGCTCCCTGCAGTCTAACCCTCCATCCTGGGGCTCCCAGTCATGCCCCGGCACCGTTAACTCCATGCTCCTGGGCCGGCAGTAGATTCCTAGTCTATCTTAACCTCATAATCGAACTGAAGGGGAAATGGGCTGGCCCAGATATTGCAACTTTGCTTGTGGAAATTGAAGAAACCAAGTCGTATTCGGAATTCACAGCTCAGGAAGAATGTAGGTCTTTGCCAGGCCACCTGGACCTGGGGAAAGGAAAGTCTCTTTTTGTAGCCAGGAGACAAGACGGGTTTGCCCAGAATCTCTCTACAAGGAATGAAAAGGGGAGCTGGGTTTCCTCTGGCTTTCATTCTAACTCCTTCCGTGGAATTTAAACAGTCAATTTCTGAAGGGTAGAGCTTTGTCATTTATCTTTGTCTCTCCATTATATGGTATTCAGTAGATAATCTCTCAATAGAGAGAGGCACAGATCTCCCCAAGAGATAAAGAGAAGTGGGTCTAGAAGCGTTTCTGTAACATAAACTCAGGCATGTCAGGGCTCTGTGGGTGCCTGGAGAGGTCACCTCACTCATGCCCCTGCCTTTAAGCATTGAAGCTGCTCTGGAGGGAGCCAAGGAGCCGAGGAATTAGTCTTAGAGGAACGAGAACAAGGAGGGATCCCTGGATTTACTGGGCTTCTTTGATCTAAGGTTGTGCTCTCCAACGTAGTACTCGCCAGCCACATGTGGCTACTTAAATGAATAAACCTTAAATCAAATGACAAATTCAGTACCTCTGTTTCTCCACCCACGTTTCAAGGACTCAGCAGCCACAGCGGTGAGGGGCTGTGTTGGACAGCGCACGTATAGAGCGTTCTCATCATCACAGACAGTTCTGGACAGCTGGTCCCCCTCCCAACCTTGCCCTGTTTCCCAGCCCACCTGCACCCTCCTGCTTTTTGCGAGGACATGAGGCTTTTGGGGAAATGATGGATTGGCTGGTCACCGTTTAAAAAACTGTGAGACACGTTCCAGTCTCCTGAAGTCTGACTGTTTCCCAGCTGTGGATGCCCTACGAATCAACTACACCGTGTGTGCATGCCTTTGCATAAAGAGAAAGGTGACAGGGCAGTAGGGAGTGGCTGCTGAACCTTCCAGGGGAATCACAATGCCCCTCCTCCTACCCAACCCCTCCCTGGCCAGGGTCTGCCTTGCCCTTGTCTCTCCTGGAAGACTCTGTTTTCTTTTCCTCTGTGGTCAGCAACAGACGTGCATGTTCTGGGCTCTTTTTAACCTGGATTATGGGCTGAGAAGGACAAAAGCACTGTCCTTTCAAGAGGAAAGCCAACCCAAACTACTATCATCCTAAGGAACAGTTGAAGAAGACACTGGAGGGGAACTTTGACTTGGGGTGAATGGCAGAGCCGAGCAGCAGGTTCAGAGAGTCCATGACTAGACAGGGAGGCCATTAGGCTTACCCCACTGAGCTCCCTGACAGCCCCCACCCCATTTCAGGCCAGGAAAACTAAAGTACTCTGGTGCTCTAAGTCAAAAGAAAAGTTGGCCAATGTGGGCATGTAATATCTCTCTCCTAAGCAAAGAAATAAAGACACCATCTAGCATAGCGGGTAAACAGTCAGAATAAGAGTCAGACTGCCAGAAAGTCTGATCACCAAGCCCAGGTAAGAGGAACCAGTCCCTACCTAGAGAACCCTCTCCAGAAGTTTCCCCCCTATCTAACTACATTCTTCATGCTGCATTAAGGCTCTAGGTTTCCTTCCAAAAGATGGAGAGAGAAAAGGTGACTAGATGTCACAGATGTGCCCTAGATGGCACAGATGTGGCTGGAGTCAAGTTGGTGACACTCCCCCAGAATGAAAGGCTGAGGTCTCCCTCACACATCTCCCACTATCCTGGGATCAGAGGTAAAGAAAAGCCCCCCCACCCCCACCCTTATTATACTTCCCCCAGGGCCCAAGTAGGATTCAGGGCTGCAACTCCAGTACACACTTCTTGATCCCTGGAAGGCAGCTGGCGATAAATTTACACATAAGAAATACACACTTACGCACAACTTCAAGATCTCTTGCCAGGTTTCTGTAGAGCTGGGGAAGGTGGGGCATGCTCAATAGAAATGTCTGTATCTGTTCCCGACAGACAGTCCAAACCAGAAGCGGATGGAGGGTCTAGGTAGAAAGCAGCCTCTGAATGGAAAAGCAGGGAGGCAGGGAGGAGACACTTGGCCATTTCTCTGACCTGGCTGCACTTCCACTCATGACTCATCACAGTCCATTCAGAACCTTACAGTTAGGCAGCCACATTCCCCTAAACGGTCCTGGATGACCAGAAGGGGGTGGCAGGGAGCAAATAGGCACTAGAATTCTCCCTGGTCCCCTAAGGAAAGAGAGTTGCTAGGGGTCAAAGAAGAGCCCTGTGGTGTCTGGCAATCCAAACTCCAGACTCTTCCTTTTGGACTCTTGGGATGCAGGAGGAGAGAGTAGGGATGGTATTTCCTTTCTCAGGCTAGGGAGGGGCTTGCTGGTGGCCTCTCTGCCATCCAGTTATGGGGCCACTAGCCACATGTGGCTATTGAAGGCTGAAATGTGGCCATGGGACTGAATTTTAAAATGTATTTCATTTAAATGAATTTAATTAAAATTATTTTTTAATGTTTGTTTATTTTTGAGAGAGAGAGAGAGAGAGAGAGCGCACGAGTGGGGGAGAGGCAGAGAGAGCTGGAGACACAGAATTTGAAGCAGGCTCCAGGCTCTGAGCTGTCAGCACAGAGCCTGATACGGGGCTCAAACTCCTGAGCCGTGAGATCACAACCTGAGCCGAAGTCAGATGCCTAACTGACTGAGCCACCCAGGAGCCCCTAAATTAATTTGAATTTAAAATCGAATACTCAGTGTGGTCTATTGGAAAATTGTTGACACAGATCAAGTATTACTAGCGAAAAATTTCTAGGGAAAATTTAGTGTCCGGATTGAGATGTGCTGTAGAGGTAAATTGCACCTCAGATTCCAAAGACTTAATGTGAAAGAAAGAATGTAAAATCCCTCATTATAACTGAGTATATGTTGAAATGATAATATTTGGGATATATTGAATTAAAACATATGATTACAATTAATCTCTCCCGTTTCTTTTGCCTTTATAAGAAATGTGGTTAGGAGAACATTTGAAATTACATATGTGGCTTGTATTATATTTCAATTGGCTGGTGTTGTCCTAAAGGGTCTGCAACAAGAGACATCTTCAGTGGGTGACACAGAGACTGTGGAGCATGTGCTCAGTCCGGCTGTGATGCTACAGTCTGAATGGTCCAGGATAACTGGAGCCCACCCAAAACATCTGCGCAAACCAGCAAAGGTCTAAGGAGGCCAGGTGTTGAGTGCAAATTCAGCCTGGGCCTTGCTTTAGGATTTGGCAAGGGAAGGCTCACATCTGATGGCTGAGGTCGAGGGATGGAAAATGAGGTAACCTATGTATATTAAAAGTCCCATAGGGCGCACCTGGCAGGTCTAACCTATTGGGAAGAGGGCCTTAACTTATCTGCCTCGTCCTTGAGAATCTCCCAAGGGACAAGGGACAGGCAGCCTGGGCTCCAGGATGTATCAGTAGGGCCCTGGCAACTCCTCAGATTAGTCAGAGGCCCCCAGCTAGAATCAGGATGCCTCTCTCCTCCTCTGGAAAGATGGTGACATACCGGCACACGCTCAAAATCCTGGTGACTTTCTTGCTCTCTTCCTCATCAACTCCTGTGGCTTGTGGTTTTCTCTCCCTCCTTGCACCCTGCCCCATCAGCCTTGCCAGCTCTGGTCTCCTCATCCTGATCAACTGACTCCACAAAAGGCCTGTGCTGGCAGAGGCTGGTGGCCACGGAAAGCTGACTGCTTCTGGGCCACATTCTCCTTGGACCCTGTGGGCCAGCGCACAGCCAAGGGGCAGCGAGAGCCTGCCTGCCTTCCCGTGTCTGGAGAGCGCCCTGCAGTTCAAGAAATGAGGTTGGGTACATGGACAGGAAGTCTGGGCTCAGGATCACCCCTTTCCACTCTCCTTGCCCCTGTCCCTCACCAAACCCCTGGCCTAAGCCAGCCTTGTCTACAAGACCAGGAGAGAAAGGAATGCAACAGAGTGGGATTGCAAAGAAAAGGGGTGTTGCATTCTCTGCTTTGGGGCCACTTCACTCCCATAGAACAGAGGATTCCCAAGTTTGGAGCCCTCCGTCCATCTTCACAGCCCCCACTATTAGGCTATACTTGCCACAGCCTCATCGCAGGTTGGGCCAGGCCCCAGGGACCAGTGAAGAAGGCCTGGAATGGCAGAATGGAGTATAGAGTCAACAGGACTGTAAGACTGAGTTCTATAGCCCTGGCTCTGCTGTCAGCCCCGCGCCTCATTTTGGACAAGTGACTCAACACCTTCAGCCTCAGCGTTCTCATCTGTAAAATCATTGCTTTGACTGCTGTGATCTGTGGGTTCCTTCCAGAGTCAGCACTCTGTGGCCAATACCCAGACAATTCCTGGGGACACACTAGGACCGAGCTAAGCCAAGTGGCCAGACAGGAAAAGCCACTTTGTCTCTCATAGTGATTTTCAGTAACTACTCTGGGTTTATATTAAAAAAAAAAAGACATCATAACAGAAATCATGGAAAGAAATGGAACAGGAAACAAAAGTGGAGGAGCCTCGGGCTATGGGGGGTGGGGGGGGAGAAGCTTAGAATTGGCCTCCTTGTTTACTTGCTTATTTATTTTTGCAAGTATGTAATAAATCTTATTGTTTTGGAAAGCACATCCAGATGGCAATTTCAGGACTGTCTCTGGGGACTGCAACTTTTGGGCCAACTGCAGCAAAAATGCAAAACAAAAACTCCAACAAAACCCCTCTGAGCTGCCTCCTGATCTCGCACCGAGTCCATTCTCCCACCCTCTTCACCTGTACTCGGTGTGGGACCCTCACCGGTACCTGGGTCTGTTTATGGCATTCTTCCAGTTTCTGGATGCAGCAGGCTTGGAGCGCGAGGATCCCTTCTCTGAAGAGCTATGTTCTACACATTAAATAGCCCAAGGCTGCAAAGGCATTGCTCAGGTACAAAGCAAAAACTTTAGACAAAAATCACCTTCTTTTCCAGCTAGCCACCGCCCCCATCTCCCCCCCCCCTTATTAAGGGGGGACCCAGGCTTCTGTTGGGAATCCCGCTCTCATGCCCTTTGCTGTAACCCTCGTGGTGACCTCTGCTCCTAGGTCATCCCAGGCCTCCCCCTGCAGCTGCAAGCCCACCTGCCTGCTCAAATCCAACCCAAGCCCCAGGCTAACTGCAGCTGCAGCGACTTAAAACTTGAGCCCTCAGGGAATGCCAGGAGGTAGGGGATGGGCGGGGGCAGGGGGAGTGGGAAGGAGGGATAAGAAGAGAGAAAAAAAATATGGAAAGAAAACAAGCTCTCACTGTGGCCAACTGTCCTTACTCTTCCAGTCTGAGCTGACACAGCATAAAGAGGGGGTGGGGGGTAAGAAAAGTCAAGTTAAAAGCAACATCTCCTGTCTTCCCGACTCCCATTTTGGTTGGCTCAGGCCACAGCCAGACTCTCAAAGACTTGTTTCAAATGGAGAGGGTGCGGGGTGGGGGGTAAGGAATCTGGGTCCTTCGGTTTTCCATGATCTTGTTCAACCCAGACACAAATTTGGCCAATAAACCTAACTCTGGAACTTGACTTCAACATGGCATTTGAACCAGGCTTGAAGAGGAAGCCAGGGTGATGGAGGCCAAACCCCTCAAAGCAGCAAAGGTCGAATTTATTTTTATTTAGTTTTTTTCTTTCCCAGAGCATACTTTCTGTCCTCTCTTATTTCTCAATGACAGAACTGAAACTGAAAACCCATTTTCCCCTGTATCCCAAGCTTTATGTTCCACAGGCTCAGGAAAGATCTCCCAGACCCGGGCAAATATGTGGGCTGCCCTCCAGCCCAGAAAGCCACAGCGCTCCTTCTCCAAACAATGCCCAAGCAAAAGCCCAGTGCTTCCTTGACTCGACCCAGCTCACCGATATTTATTGAGCCCGGCTCAATAAATAACTCCTGTCTCCCGCCTCCCTCCAGCCTCACACACACTGCCCTCTGTTTCTATATCTATCTTTGCCCCAGAACTGGCCAAAATAAAATGCAGGGCCCGCTGCGCTCCCAGCACCCAGTTCGCGGGCGGACTCGCTCGCCGGTTGCTCAGCAACGCGCCCAGCAAAACACCAGTCTCCGCCTGCCCGCCCTCGGCTCTTCCTCCCAGCAGCTTTGGCTGCCTGCCACCTCGCTCTCTCCTCAGCTCTCCATTTCGGATTCTAGAAATGCACTTTTTCTTTTGGTTAAAAAAAAAAAGATATGTATCTATATCTGTATTTTTCTTTACATACGCATATATCTTTTGATTTATGTGTGCGTATGTTATGTATATGCATATGTCATCTATATCTGTATGGCAACCGCGGGAGGGAGAGGCAAATCCAAGTTCTCATTGCTGATTTGGGGAGGGGCACATAGTGACTGGGAACAAGATTTGTGGCCAAAGGAGCCGACAATCTCCTCCCTCTCTCTCTGTTCATTTCCCTCTCTTTATGGACCGTCTCTGCCCCATCTACAACTTCCTGGGGACCCACTCAGCGGTTTTCGAGTTGAAAGGCGCTAGACAGGAGCGCCCACTATCATACTATCGTCCGGAAGCAAGGAGTCAGCTCCTATAGCCATCGCGAAACTGAGGTGGGTCAAGCACCTGCCAAAGGCGGGGTGGAGTCGCAGAGAGAGTCTGGGGTGGGGCCTGGAGGGTGCTACGTGTTCGCCTAGAGGCACCTTGAAGGTGGGGGTTTAGGAATGGGCTGCAGAGAATTCTAAAGGGCATCTTGCTTGGGACAAAAGCCCGTGTGTGTGTGTGTGTGTGTGTGTGTGTGTGTGNTCACACCAACCACCCGGTTGGGCAAATAAAAGCGGGCCCAGAATGCGGCTGAGCGACACCCTGCATGCTTTCGATGTGACCGGATTTTTACCCAGAGCGCTCGCTTCCAAGCCAGGAAATCGATTCATACCTTTTCTTCCCCCGTGCTAAGATTTTCCAAATCCATATCCCCCAAGGTGAAGGCGGCCAGGACCGCCTTGGAAAGTGGCTCTTAATAAAAATAACTTCACAAACCGGCCTCTAGGGCCTCCGGGGCCTGCGTGTAGCCCTGTTTCTTTTCGCAGGCTGCAATCCGGAGAACCACGTCCTCTCGCAAAGTGGAGGGGCAGCCGCGGGCGACAGGCGAAACCTGCAAAGTTTTTGCGGATCCAGGATGAACCCAGGAAAGTTCTGCCGCTTCTCGGGAGCGGACTCCTTTCCTACATGATAGTGTCTGTAGTTTGCAGTTACGAAAACTCAGGTTGGGATGCCCTAATGGACGAGATAGGAGGGAACGGCATTGCCTCAGTAAGAAACTACACAGAAAAAACATTGTTTAGCCAAGTCCTAACCCCTTTTGGAGAGAATAACCCGGTTGATGTTTCAGAACTCAGATTTTTGTGTCCAATTCACTGGACTGAAAAATATGTAAATCAGGTAAGTCCAAATCCCATCTGNATTGAACAAGTAACTCTGTCAACCTTTTAAACCCTAGACTCCAGACGCAGAGAATTTGGGGGCGGGGCAGCCAGTGGGCGGGGCTACTTGGAGGCGGAGGGGAGGCTTCCTGAGCGCGGCTTTTCGGTCTCCGCCCATTTGATTTTGCATTCTCGGTTTCCAGGGCCCCTCTTGCATTTACACCACACCCACTTGCGATCCGATTTGAACCATTGGGGTGGGGGTGGGGGAAGATTAGCACTGGCGGGGTAGTTGTGATGT